>NC_054706.1:54012508-54207508 GCF_016097555.1 Gigantopelta aegis
TGTATTTAAAACAAATCCAAAGTGGATAATTTCGTACCTAAAAAGATGTAACAATATTATCAACAATTTATCATTCTTAAAATGCATATAAATACCGGATTTAATGTAATATATAATATGTACTTTTCAAAAGCTAAGATTGAATATTTTATTCATGTATGTTTCATTAACTTAACCAAGTGAAATTATTATACACATTTTTATTGTTCTTTCAACTATATTTACACAATTGTTGAATTATATTTACCGATATATTTTAGAGAATTATTCATATTTCATTATTTAATAACTATATTAATGGTTCCTTTTGGGATATACTTTATTTAACATTCTGCTTTTTTAAATAAAAAAGTTATTATTGAACTTGTGTTCATTTGTCTTTATGTATTTACATGTTAATTATCATAAGCAACTGACAAAAAAGCTGAAGTGTCCTACATTTAACCCAGTACCAAAGGTATGTCTTCAGGGACATAGCCTGGGGGTCCAGACCATGCTGTGCTTGGATATTCATGTGTGCAGAAATTATGCATGAGTATTAAAATCTATTGTTTTCAAGTAAGATACATGTACTGTCAATGAGTTATTTTGGGCACCAGTACAGTCAGTAAAACCGGTGTTAAGCAGCCATGGCAATGGCAATGTTGTACAAATATTAACAGTATAAATACCTGATGATGATACAAATGCCCGTCACTAATTTCAAAACCTATAGGTAGCTCCTGATTTTTCTCTTTCGATCGACCGTTCAAAATTGCGTCAAACTTCCTTAATCCAAAATTGCGCACTTTTTCTCTTTGGCATTATTCTTTGCTCCTTCAAAATTCCATAGCACCATTACACACACACACTCACACACGCCTGTTACCAACCACGGTCGGGCTGCTGGTGCTCCCTTGCACTTGCCAGTGCAGGCGGTCCCTCCTACCCACCCCCACCTTTCCTGTCCTGGACGGAAAGGCCGGCTCTTGTGCCCAGGACAGGCGTGTGCTACAACAGCTTGCTCTGAATGTGCACGTAGAGCCCTATGACCTGACCTGACCTGACAAATGCCCTTGCAGATCAACTTTGTGGAGGTGCTGCCTGTTGGTTTTGCATATTTCCAGAGCTGAAAAGATTATCTAGATGGCTGTTTCACCGGCCTCGGTGGCATCGTGGTTAGGCCACCGGTCTACAGGCTGGTAGGTACTGGGTTCGTATCCCAGTCGAGGTATGGGATTTTTAATCCGGATACCGACTCCAAACCCTGAGCGAGTGCTCCGCAAGGCTCAATGGGTAGGTGTAAACCACTTGCACCGACCAGTGATCCATAACTGGTTCAACAAAGGCCATGGTTTGTGCTATCCTGCCTGTGGGAAGCGCAAATAAAAGATCCCTTGCTGCTAATCGGAAAGAGTATCCCATGAAGTGGCGACAGCGGGTTTCCTCTCAATATCTGTGTGGTATTTTGTATGTATACTTCTGTACAAAGAAAACATCAGTCTGCCAGTGCTCTGCCAATACCAATATCTAGGATGGTTGATTATCATTGATTACTCTGTAGCTACATACCATGTGTACCACCCGATTTAACAATCCATAACTGGCCTCAGTGGTGTCATGGTTAAGCCATCGGACATAAGGCCGATAGGTACAGGGTTTGCAGCCTGGTACCAGCTCCCACCCAGAGTGAGTTTTAATGACTTAATGGGCAGGTGTAAGACCACTACACCCTCTTCTCTCTCGCCAACCACTAACAATTAACTCACTGTCCTGGGCAGACAGACGTGCTTGAACCTTAATTGGATATAAGCATGAAAATAAGTTGAAATAACAATGCATAAGCTAATCCACTTGTGCAGAATTAAGATCCACAACCTATAATCTAAGAACCAATGAAATTGTGAAATGCAGCACAACCAATGCCGATACCTAGGAACAGTTAATTATTCATGGTCTATGGCTAAATATGTATACCACACCAACTTGATGATCATAGGATAATCCACCCAAAAATGGACATATTCATAAGCGAACTAAGTATCATGATCTATAGCCTAAGAACCTCAAAACTTGTGTTGAGCACCACAGCCAATTCCAATACCTTGGCATGGTTAATTATTCACTGTGAATACACACTTTTGGTGGTTCTAAGGCTATAGGCTGTGGTGCTTAGTTCTCAGTGAATGACATGTCCATTTGTTGGTTGAATTACTTTATGGATCATCAAGTAGGGGTGGTATACATGGTATTCACTCTGTGAATAAATACCATGTATACCACCCTAACTTGATGATCCATAAAGTAATCCATCCAATGAATGGACATGTCCACAGCACCTCAGCCTATAGCCTAAGAACCACCAAAATTGTGTTAAGCCCCACAGCCAATTCCAATGCCTAGGGATGGTTAATTATTTACTCTCTGGCTAAATAACAGATATATCACCCCAACTTGATAATCCACAAGCTAATCCACTCAAGAAATGGATATGGCCTATAGCTTAAGAACCATCAAAATAGTGCAAAGCATCATAGCCAATACCTATACCTTGGGATGGTTAATTATTCACACTGTGGCTAAATAACAGATATACTGTATCACCCAAACTTGATGATCTAGCTATAAGCTCATTTTTATCAACCCAAGGAATGGACATATCACTCATACCAAACACCATGGCCAATATAACCTAAGAACCACTGAAATTGTGCTAAGCACCACAGCCAATACTGATACCTGAGGATGGTTAATTATTCACTGTCAGTGGATAAGTACCAGGCAACTTGATCATCCATAAGCTAATCTGCCTGAGAAATGGACATGCCACTTATGCCAAACCAAATGGCCTATAGCCTAAGAGCCACCAAAAGTGTGCTAAGCACCAGTACTGATACCTGGGGACGGTTGATTAATCCTAATAACATAGCAGTTGTGGGTAGTATTAAAGGGAGCATACCGGGCAAGTTTAGAACCACCATCCCCTCACCAATAACTACGCTCCCCAACCACATCACTGTTACTAATGACTACCAAGATTTGAAATGGGTAATACAATTTTGAAGCAGTCAAGTTTTGTTATTATTTTTGTGTTTTATGTACATAGGTCCATACCCTCACCAACAGCTATGCTCCTACTCCACCTTAGTGTCACTAATGACTAGTATTTGTATCAGGTAATACATTTTTGATAGAGTTGGATATTTTATATATCGTAAAGCAAAAAAAAGAAGAGTCTATATTTACTAAATTCTTTTGTTTTAGAGTTTGACTGTATATGAGCAGCTTGAAAATACAATCTATCATTCACACAGATTGAAAATAGTGCCATTTTGTCTTCATCAAATAACATTACAAAATGTTGTTTAGGTATTCTCTGTATTTAAAACAAATCCAGGTGGATAATTTCATACTATATTATCAACAATTTATCATTCTTAAAATGCATATAAATACCGGATTTAATGTAATATATAATATGCACTTTTCTTAAAGCTAAGATTGAATATTTTATTCATGTATGTTTCATTAACTTAACCAAGTGAAATTATTATACAGATATTTATTGTTCTTTCAACTATATTTACTCAATTGTTAAATTATATTTACTGATATATTTTAGAGAATTATTCATATTTCATTATTTAATAACTATATTAATGGTTTCTTTTGGGATATACTTCATTTAATATTCTGCTTTTTAAAAAAAAAAAAGTTATTATTAAACTTGTGTTCATTTGTCTTTATGTATTTACATGTTAATTATCATAAGCAACTGACAAAAAAGCTGAAGTGTCCTACATTTAACCCAATACCGAAGGTATGTCTTCAGGGACATAGCCTGGGGGTCCAAACCATGCTATGCCTGGATATTCTTATGTGCAGAAGTTATGCATGAGTATTAAAATCTATTGTTTTCAAGTGAGATACATGTGCTGTCAATGAGTTATTTTGGGCACCAGTACAGTCAGTAAAACCGGTGTTAAGCAGCCATGGCAATGGCAATTCTGTACAAATATTAACAAAGTATAAATACCTGATGATACAAATGCCCTTGCAGATCAATTATGAAATATCGTTTTGTGGAGGTGCTGCCTATTGGTTTTGCATATTTCCAGAGCTGAAAAGATGACCTTTTAAAACAGATGGCTGTTTCATTCAGATAAGTTTGTACTAAATTGGATGATTTGGGAAAATAAACAGATGGTCTCTCAAGACATATGGCTGCTTAGTAAAGATGTCCTCTTGGCCAGGTCTGGTCATATACATTTATTTGCTGTTACATTTATATGTGTTATATAATGGATGGAGATAATTTATGAATATATGTACTGTATTGAGGAACTAAGATTTAGGGTCCATTTGGGTAATTTAACAGGGTATACTGTATTTTGTATGTATACTTCTGTGCAAAGAAAACATCGGTCTGCCAGTGCTTCTGCCAGTACCAATACCTAGGATGGTTGATTACTCTGTAGCTACATACCATGTGTACCACCCGATTTAACAATCCATAATTGGCCTCAGTGGTGTCATGGTTAAGCCATCGGACATAAGGCCGATAGGTACTGGGTTCGCAACCCAGTACCGGTTCCCACCCAGAGTGAGTTTTAATGACTTAATGGGTAGGTGCAAGACCACTACACCCTCTTCTCTCTTGCTAACCACTAACAACTAATTCATTGTCCTGAGCAGATAGACGTGCTTGTACCTTAATTGGATATAAGCACTAAAATAAGTTGAAATAACAATACATAAGCTAATCCACTTGTGCAGAATTAAGATCCACAGCCTATAACCTAAGAACCAATGAAATTGTGAAAAGCAGCACAACCAATGCCGATACCTAGGGACAGTTAATTATTCAATGTCTATAGCTAAATATCATGTATACCATACCAACTTGGTGATCATAGGGAATCCACCCAAAAATGGGCATATAATTCATAAGGGAACTAAGTACCATGATCTATAGCTGAAGAACCACAAAACATGTGTTAAGCACCACAGCCAATTCCAATACCTAAGGATGGTTAATTATTCACTCTGTGAATAAATACCATGTATACCACTCCAACTTGATGATCCATAAAGTAATTCATCCAACAAATGGACATGATATTCACTGAGAACCAAGTACCACAGCCTATAGCCTAAGAACCACCAAAATTGTGTTAAGCCCCACAGCCAATTCCAATGCCTAGGGATGGTTAATTATTTACCCTGTGGCTAAATAACAGATATATCACCCCAACTTGATAATCCATAAGCTAATCCACTCAAGAAATGGATATGGCCTATAGCTTAAGAACCATCAAAATAGTGCAAAGCATCATAGCCAATACTGATACCTTGGGATGGTTAATTATTCACACTGTGGCTAAATAACAGATATACTGTATCACCCAAACTTGATGATCTAGCTATAAGCTCATTTTTATCAACCCAAGGAATGGACATGTTGCTTATGCCAAACACCATGACTAATATAACTTAAGAACCACTGAAATTGTGCTAAGCACCACGGCCAATACCGATACCTGAAGATGGTTAATTATTCACTGTCAGTGGATAAATACCAGGGGCCTAATTAACTAAACTCTGGCAACTTTGCGATCTCACAGTGCAATGCTAAAACTTTTTAAAAACTTGCAAAGAGGATGCTTTGTTGTCTAGCAGAACCTAAGAGGCCTTTTGTGAATTAGGCCCCAGGTAACTTGATCATTCATAAGCTAATCCGCTGAAGAAATGAACATACCACTTATGCCAAACCAAATGGCCTAAGAGCCACCAAAAGTGTGCTAACTTAGCACTGCTAAGCACCGGTACTGATACCTGGGGACGGTTGATTAATCTTTCTTTAAAAACCATGGACCTAATTCACAACGGTCTCTTAGGCTCTGTTAGACAACAAAGCATCCTCTTTGCAAGTCTTTTAGCATTGTACTGCAAGATCCCAAAGTTGCGAGAGTTTAGTGAATTAGGCCCCAGGTATACCACCCAAGTTTGATGATCCCTACGGTAATCTGATGATCCTAGATCTTGGTGCATGTACAGACATTTTCTATTAGTTTCCACGCTAATGCTGATGCTTCTGTACTCGGACTTCAGTGGGCGGGATGTAGCCGAGTGGTACAGCACTCGCTTGATGAGCGGTCGTGTGGGATCGATCCCCATCGGTGGGCCCATTAGGCTATTTCTAGTTCCAGCCAGTGCACCAAGACTGGTATATCAAAGACTGTGGTATGTACTACTCTGTGGGATGGTGCATATAAAAGATCCCTTGCTGCTAATCAAAAAAGAGTAGCCCATGAAGTGGCAAAAGCGGGTTTCCTCTCTCAATATATATGTGGTCCTTAACCAAATGTCTGATGCCATATAACCGTAAATAAAATGTGTTGAGTGCATCATCAAATAAAATATTTCTTTCTGACTTCAGTGGACTTGGTTTGAGTTTGGAGTTTTCCTTCAAGGAGAATTTCCTTACTAGGATTCTGAGCCTCTCCAGCCTAGTTTTGATTTTGGAGTTTGCTTCTTCTAGACAGTTGTCTTTCTTGACTCACGTCCTCTGTCTGTCCGGTCCATAATAGTCTAGTGTCTACCCTTTGACCAGTCCAACTTGGGTGACCCTACCAGGAGCTGATGCTCCACCTGTCATAGCTCTCAGAGTCATTGAGACAAGCAAACTACCTTGCCACGTCATGGTAATCAATCTAACAAATAGTCATGTCCATCATGCCAAACTAATCACTGCAACCTATAGTCTAAAAAACACCAAAATTGTACTAAGCACCACAACCAATACCGATATTTGGGGACAGTTAATTGTTCACTCTCTGTGGTTAAGTACCATATACAGTGAAACCTCTCAAAACTGGACCCTCTGTAAACTGGAATTCCATCAAAACCAGACATTTTTCATGGTCCCTTTTTAAAAATCAGTACATAACCTCTCTAAACCGGATACCTCTTAAAACTAGACATTTTACTTGGTCCTGAGGGTGTCCGGTTTAGAGGGGTTTCACAGTATATCACCCCAGCTTGATGGTCCATAACCTAATCCATCCTATAAATGGTCAAGTCACTTGAATGAATGAATCTTTAAAGACACCTCAACACGAGATAACGGCTATTGGGTTGAACTCTCACTTATGCCAAAGTAAACCCCAAGGCCTATAGCCTAAGAACCACCAAAATTGTGCAAAACACCATGACCAATTGACAAGTCCAATATCTGGGGACAAGAAGAGGATCTAATGGGGTAGGAGGGAGCTGGTGACCCATTCTCCCTAAAAATATTTAAGTAGGCCTACCCGTCTTCTGGCTTTAAAAAATATATCTAATTATGTTGCCTTTTTTACGTGTTAGTCCATGTGACCCTCCCCCCCCCCCCAAAAAAAAAAAAAAAAAAACCCACACAAAAACAAAACAAAAACAACAACACCAAATATATATATATATATAATGTATCTATATACATGTACTAATATATTATGGATCCGTGGGGACGGCCGAATACTCTCTGCACAGCGAAATCCGAAGATTTCCGAATGCTTTGGAATATTGCTCGGCATTATCCGTATTTTAATGTCAATGTATATAAAATATGACTTGAATGACAATATGAAAAAGGAATATATATATAAATATATATGTAGTAATTAATTCAAGTTATTCTATAATTATCTGTATTAGTTAACATTATAGTTATATAATATAATTTAATAAATAATCAATTGTTCATTTTTGAATATAATCATCGATCTTATAGAAATACGAATATTATTGTTTCGTTTTATCAAGTATTGTAGGATTTTAAAGTACAATATGGAAAGTTTAGAAACTTCCGTGTTTCATTCTGGACAACGTGATTTTTCAAAGTCAATAAAAATGTTGAAAGCTGTTGCCGAAGGGATGTTCAAAGGGGCCGGTGACGTCTCTGAAAATGCATCAGCGAAAAACGAGTTATTGGCTAAAATTATATCGACATTAATTGGCCTGACAGCCTCATTTACCATCACATACTTCGGCGTTCGTTATCTGATGAACGCAATGGATCCGACACAGAAGGACAAGAAGGAATCCAGAGAACGGGTTAATGTTTTATCTTTTTTTTAATGGCACTTTAGGCATGGCACTGAGGGGGTAGATTTAGATTGTGTATAGTATATGAATGACTGATATCTACACGTTTAATAAGTAATATCTGTGATGTACAAGTTTTTATCTGATGAGACTGATGCAATACCATGATGATCTTAACCATGTGGCCATGGCCAAGGTGGCATGACCATCTTTTTAGTTTCATATACAATAGTGTCGGATCTAGAAAATCTATTGGGGGAGGGGGTGTCAGTGTTTCTGCCAGAAAGAAAGTTTTGGATATGACCCTATCATATGGAATTGAATGCAACTAATTAATTTACTAATGTCAACAGTGGGTATTGTGGAGGGGGCTTCCCCCAGAATGAAAATGTGTTAAGTTTAGGGTTAGGGTTAAGAAAATCATACAATGATGATAAGAGTAATTAATTTTGTCTAAAAAAAAAAATATGCCAAACAAAGGCCATGGTTTGTGCTATCCTGCCTGTGGGAAGCGCAAATAAAAGATCCCTTGCTGCCTGTCGTAAAAGAGTAGCCTATGTGGGGACAGCGGGTTTCCTCTCAAAATCTGTGTGGTCCTTAACGATATGTCTGATGCCATATAACCGTAAATAAAATGTGTTGAGTGCGTCGTTAAATAAAACATTTCTTTCTTTCAGTTCTGTGTTTTCACTATAGAGTTATCTCTGGCTGAGAGAGCGATCATAGCTGTTCAAATGTCTGTCTAGCTTTTGA
The DNA here is from genome assembly GCF_016097555.1 of Gigantopelta aegis. NCBI lineage: Eukaryota > Metazoa > Mollusca > Gastropoda > Neomphalida > Peltospiridae > Gigantopelta > Gigantopelta aegis. The sequence continues at coordinate 54,021,326 of NC_054706.1, forward strand.
ATGGCAGAGGAGTACATGAGCTACCAAAAATTACCTTGATTTTTTTTTTTTTTTATTTAATGGCTGGTATAAACATCATCTGAATTGACCGTTATTTTGATATACATGTAATTACAAACTTTCTGCTTTTAAAATATGATTGACTGCTTAGATGCTATCACTAAAAACTGAATGTTACCCTGCAATAAAATTCTGAAAATGACATGATAGAAAAAAAAGGTATGTCTTTATGACAAACATACATATATATATATAAAGACAAGGATGAAAACCCCCTGAAATTTTGATTTTTATATACACAATGTAGATATGAGTTTGTTTGGAAATGTAAGATTTTTTTTTTTTTTTTAAATGTATTTATTGATGTATAAATTTAATATCATTTTCTTTTCACAGGCACAGAGGATGCTGAAGAGACTTGGGGTTGACAATGCTCAGAAGGTTCATATTAGATTTGTTTGGATTCTAATCAACTTTTACTATTTCACATTTTTACAGATGTTCAAATAATTATTTTACAATAAAATATGCGAGCATATTAATGGCCCTTTAAATGCACCATGGTACACACTAATGCACATGTACTTTAAACTAAAGAGTCATGGTGTATAAACCAAGCTTTTACCTGAACCTTTTGATGTGATCACTTATGTTTTTGGCTCATACTTCATACGACAGAAATGTGTGTAAATTTAAGTTGGTAATTCTTTAATCTTTTTTTGACAAATATGATTTAAATATTAAATGATTTTTGTTTGTTTGTTTTATTTAATGACACCACTAGAGCACATTGATTAATTAATTATCGGCTATTGGATGTCAAACATTTTGTTAATTTTGACATATAGTCTAAGAGTGCAAACCAGCTACATTTTTCCATTAATAGCAAGGGATCTTTTATATGCACCATCCCACAGACAGGATAGCACATACCACAGCCTTTGATATACCAGTCGTGGTGCACTGGCTGGAACGAGAAATAGATCAATGGGTCAACAGATGGGAATCGATCCCAGACTGACTGCGCATGCTTTACCACTGGGCTACGTCCCGCTCCTAAATATCAAATGAAGTCTGCAATCATTTCATGAAATTGCAGTGAGATGGGATTAAATCATGAAACATTTTCTTTTTATTTATTATAAATTTATGTAACTTTCATCCTTTTACCTTTGTTTCCCCAAATGAGCATTTATTGAAAACTGTGTAAACCGTGAATAAAGTCATTTTGATAAATGATATCACTATTGTGGGAATACAAAAAAACAAACAATTCTAGTAGGAATAATACTTTTCTAAAGTGCTAATAACACCATATTTAAGTAATGACTGATATCATTCATTTCATTTATATTTTTAGATATTTTGCTAACTGTTGTATGCAGGCATGTGATTCTTCCGCTTTTTAGCGGAATTCTGCTTTTAAAAAAAAATATTTTATCGTAAAATAAATCCATGAAAATGTTTTCTAATTTTTAAATTATTATTGCACATCCACTAAACCATTTTCTTAATGGCTGTTTGCTTACCTGTAGACAGTGTACCACCATATAAGACTGATGACCAGTCAAAGAAATCGCTGCGCTTTTGTATGATAGAACATTTCCAGATTTTTTTTAAGAACACCAAATCACATGCCTGTGTATGATAAATAAACCTATTTGCTATTATGAATATTTCAGTTGTCCGAGTATGAGCTGTGTATTGCGTCAAACCTAGTGGATCCACGAGATGTTGATGTGTCCTGGACGGACATTGGTGGTTTGGATAGCATCATAAGTGAAATCCAGGAAACGGTCATATTGCCTTTCAAAAATACATCACTGTTCCAGAATTCATCACTTCTGCAAGCACCGAAGGGTTTGTTCTTTTCCTTGTCAGTAGTTAATACAGTGAAACCCCTCATAACCAGATACTCCTTGTCAGTGGTTAATACAGTGAAACCAATCATAACCAGATACTCCTTGTCAGTAGTTAATACAGTGAAACACCTCATAACCAGATACTCCTTGTCATTAGTTAATACAGTGAAACACCTCATAACCAGATACTCCTTGTCATTAGTTAATACAGTGAAACCAATCATAACCAGATACTCCTTGTTATTATTTAATAGAGTGAAACACCTCATAACCAGATACTCCTTGTCATTAGTTAATACAGTGAAACCAATCATAACCAGATACTCCTTGTCAGTAGTTAATACAGTGAAACACCTCATAACCAGATACTCCTTGTCAGTGGTTAATACAGTGAAACACCTCATAACCAGATACTCCTTGTCAGTAGACCGGCCTCGGTGGTGGCGTGGTTAAGCCATCGGTCAACAGGCTGGTAGGTACTGGGTTCGGATCCCAGTCGAGGCATGGGATTTTTAATCCAGATACCCACTCCAAACCCTGAGTGAGTGCTCCGCAAGGCTCAATGGGTAGGTTAAACCACTTGCACCGACCAGTGATCCATAACTGGTTCAACAAAGGCCATGGTTTGTGCTATCCTGCCTGTGGGAAGTGCAAATAAAAGATCCCTTGCTGCTAATCGGAAAGAGTAGCCCATGAAGTGGTGACACTGGGTTTCCTCTCAAAATCTGTGTGGTCCTTAACCATATGTCTAATGCCATATAACTGTAAATAAAATGTGTTGAGTGCATCGTTAAATAAAACATTTCTTTCTTTCTTTCCTTGTCAGTAGTTAATAAAGTGAAACCCACATAACCAAATACTCCTTGTAAGTGGTTAATAAAGTGAAACCAATCATAACCAGATACTCCTTGTCATTAGTTAATACAGTGAAAGCAATCATAACCAGATGCTTTGTAAATTTTATTTACTTTTTTGGCTGAGCCACCAAACATGAAAAAAAATTACTTGGATTAAATTATTCTACTGAGTAAATAATTTGTGTAAAATATAATTTTTTAATTTTTTCTTCAACATCACCTGTCCTGAAAACAAATGCATATTCCCTATGGTTAGTAGACTAGTCCAAACATCCCAACAGCCAATGGGATGGCCTGAATTCTTCTACTGCGCACCCCTTCCTGTTTCGGTCACGTGACTGTAACTTCCTTCTTTTTCCAAGTTTTCTCCATTATCTTATTTTTGACTTGTTTGTTTTACAGGCGTATTGTTATATGGCCCACCTGGATGTGGTAAAACAATGATTGCCAAGGCAACAGCAAAGGCAGCAGGTAAGACCTATTTAAGGAAGATAAAACATTATTACTAGGGAATACCGACAGGACATTTCTCAATAATTAAATTTCTGTTATATTTATTACAGTTTACAGACATCCCATTGTCTAGTCAAAGCAACACAAGTTTGTTAATATCAGGGAACGAATGTCACAGATGATGACAACACTTACTATTGGTAATTTGTATTATTGAGTGTCATTGCTTGAAAACCAGAAAAGAATTCAAAATCAAAATATGATTTTGTTTGCTTTTTTATTACTAAGTATATTTCAAATTTGCATCCCAAGACCATATGTACTCCAGAATACATCCAAAAGCATCTGTATTTTTTTTTTTTTTTTTTTTACAAGTTTGTTAATTTCTCAATGAATGCAAAACTTACATCATGAGGGAACGTCACATCATCGATTTAATATTGGTACTTTGTATTATTGAGTGTTATTGTTCTAAAACCAAAAAGAATTAAAAATCAAAAAATGAATTTTTTTTTGCGTTTTTATTAATAAATATGTTTCAAATTTGCATCCCCCAGACCATTGCACTGGCAGTGATATGATGACACCCATATGTACTCCAGAATGTATCCAAAAGCATCTGTATTTTATTTATTTTTTTACAGCAGAGCATGTCATCAAACCACTGCCCACTGCCACCCACCTGCTTTCAAATACTTTCCGCGGGCCCTGTTAAGGGGTTATTCAACAAAACTGTATAATATAATTTTTGGCATTGTTAATACCCATCCTCACCCATGTAATGTTTTGTAATACTAAGACCACTCCTCCCTCTAAAATTATGCAATGCTGATTGCTTTAACCACCTCTCTATTGAAAAAAGAACCATCTGTTAACTCTTTCCCTCCCATTCTTGACTGTAGTTGAGATGCGCAAAACTTAACATAAAACCCATTCTCAATTAATAAATTTTAAAAATAGTAAAAAGACACATAAATGGTTATCAATAACTTTTATTTTTTATTACATTTAAATTGTTTTATTAACTCGTCCCCAGCAGATCCTGTAAATTATGGAAATAACCCTAATATTTTTTTCAGGTGTTAACAATTATGATTGTGTTTACAGGTGCAAGATTCCTGAATCTTCAGATCTCGTCTTTAGTTGACAAGTGGTATGGAGAATCACAGAAGAGAGCCGAGGCGGTTTTTTCTCTGGTAATATTACATCCTGAAAACTGTTCAGTGAAGACCAAGACCAAAGTGTTTAACGTGCACATTCAGAGCAAGCTGTTATAGCGCACGCCTGTCCTGGGCACAGGTGTCGGCCTCAGCCGGCTCCTCCGTCCGGGACAGGAAAGGGTTGGGGAGGGAGGAGGAGGGACCATCTGCACTGACAGGTGCAAGGGAGCAGTCCGGTAACAGACGGAGGGTAGTTCAGTGAAATAAACTTTAACATTTATATAGTACTTTGTCACAGGTTGATTAAAATATTAAGATGCCTAGTGTTTACAGACACTTATAATAATATAATAATTAGTTTAAAACAGTTTCTAGTAGATGTCATGCCTGTAGATAAGGGAAGTTTATAAAACTCCCACTGTTGCATGTCGGGGAACATTTTGTTCAGTATAGCATTGCAATTTTCTATGCAAGTTACGGATATCGCCACACAATTTTGAAACATTAAACAGTATTTGGTAGACAAGATTGTGAAAAAATTTCACTGAACGTACCCAAAGTATTTTTAATGTTTATAAATAAATGATATACAAATTTTAAAGTGTTTTCAAAAAATCAGATTTCCATTCAAATGAAATTATACCATAAATTGGTAAGAAAATGTATGAATCAGGTTACAAATTACATATGTATCATCTTGAAACTACACAAAAACGAAAGAAACAAAACAAGAACAAAAGAAACAAAACTTGTATTAGCTACAGGGTCGATTTTAAACAAAATGTATGATACATATAAATTTGCATTTTAAAGTAATTTCCTATTATTTCTTTTGCAGGCTATCAAACTCCAGCCAACAATTATTTTCATTGATGAAATTGGTAAGTACACTATAATCTTGAAGGCTTGATTTTGTTTATATCACCAGTGCAAAATGTATAAATATTTGTCTTTGGCTTTCTTTCATTTTATGAGGAAGCAATATTCTATTTTTATTATGCTTTGCTCAATCCGTATTATAATTTTTTTTTTTTTTTAATGAAAACAAACTAAAGACGGGCATATTTTTTTTTTTCTCCATAAATTGCTTTTTCAGTTAAATCAACTAAGCTAACCAGTCATATTATTACAGTTAGTACCTTACTAAATCTTGTTTTGCTTGATAATGAACTATTTAAATATTTCCAGTTTATCACATAAAATACCTTTTAAACCATCACTATGCTGACATTCATTATTTAAGATTCATTCCTGCGATCCCGATCTTCAACTGATCATGAAGCAACAGCAATGATAAAGACTCAGTTCATGAGTTTCTGGGATGGTTTGATAACTGACAAGTCCTGCAATGTTATGGTGATGGGAGCAACCAATCGCAGACCTGACGTTGATGCTGCAATACTTCGCAGAATGCCAAGTCAGTTTCGAGTCGGCCTACCTGTTAGTATATTTCTTTATTCTGTCATTTTAATGTTTCATATAGGCTCAACAAAGTGCTGCAATGAAGGCATCAGCATACAGTTTGAAATTTTGTGAATAGCTCTATCATGTAAAGTTAAAGATTAGGTTGGACTTTCATCGGGATCTGCCCATTTTTGACTGAGTTATGGCACTTGAGCATACGTATGAAAATTTTGTTAATGCTCATTTTAAATTAATGAAGTAATTAATAATGTACTTTTATAATTATGTTGTTCAATACCACATGTTAAGTATTGCCAAAAGAAGTGTTTTAACAATATTAATAATTCAGCTGTCAACAAAAACTATGCAAAACAGCTAATTTAGTCACCAAGGAGATGTTATACTGCAAAAACAATAAATTCAGTATCTTGAAATGTTGCCTAAAACAAATCTGGAAAACTACATGACGAACAGAGACAAAGCCTATAGTCCCCCTCTAGTTGGACCAGTAGGGTGCTAAAAAAAAGGTTTTAAGCTATCATTTGCCAAATCGCGAGAGAGTGTGTGAGTGAGTGAGTGAATGAGTGACTACCTTTAATATTCCATATACATCTCTGGTTCCAGGCACTAAAGAATTTTTTTTTTAAAAGCTAATTTGAGAATCGACATGTTTTATGGCCCTTATTTATTGCATTTTTTTTTAGCAAAAACAAATTGAATTTGGATGTACATTTCAAAAAAAAAAGATTTTCCAAAGTGCTCACAAATTTTATATAATACGTATATAGTACACTGAATTCTTGACCTTCAAATCAGATAGTGTGTATGCTTTTTAGGATCCAAGCCAGCCAAAACAATTTCTTTGTCTAATTTAGACATTTCTATTTGATATGTTATCATTTATTTCAGGCAAAAGAACAAAGAGCACAGATTTTCCGAATGATCCTAAGAGATGAAAAGGTATGATTATAAGCACTGCGTCTTAGAACATTTGGATCCTGCAAATGTTACTTAGAGAATAACTAATGAGCTATGAGGAATTACTAACTATCTGTCCCGGGTGAATGAATGTGGTACATCCAAGCCTCTAGCGAGGGTTTTACAACATTCATTCATTCATGAGGGATAGATAATTCGTAACTCTGTGTAGCAGGTTGGTTATTCTCTTTATTACCCATTGTCACTTTTAACAGGTTTTTAATATAAAAAATATCTCTGCACTCTATAACAAGACCATCAGCCATTACATGATATAATGTTACGTGCAATACATGACGTAATGTAAGTGAAGTCATGGCATAACAATGTTCTTTTTACAGCCAAATGTTTACAATGCAACATAATGCAACTGTGGTTGTATTAGAAAATAAAAAATTCTCTATGCTACTAAAGCCACTTCTTATGAAAATATACCATTTCATATTTATGAAACAAATGAATCACACAAATTTCTGTAAATCTTTGTAGATTGTATAACGTATGTGTAATCTGAATGGAAACATTACATAAAAGGGAAGTTCCAGCCATGGCAAACAACCAACTAAATGTCGCCATTTTTAAGCCAACCAATCGGTGGCTGTAGAAGCAGATATCGAAAAAATATTACCCCGTATATTTGAGCCCATATGGGTAATAATAAACACAGTTTCCTAAATGATTACTCCCTGACATGTACAATAGGGAGGATCAGGTTATTAAAATAAATTAATCTTTTTATCTTTTAAGCAGGTGTTCAGATAGTGTCGTGTTATTAAGAGGAGATACAGGGAAAAACCTTGTTTACTTGGCCATGTGTTGGTACAACAACTGGAATCTGTTGTTCAGATCTTAAAGAATTTCAGCTTTATTTCATCCTTACAATCGGTCATATTTTTAATAATAAAAACAATATTTTTTCGGTGTTTTCAGACTGACGAATTGAAATTCCCCCAGCTAGGGGATATAACCGATGGTTTCTCAGGTAGTGACATCCGGGAGGTGTGTCGGGCAGCAGCTGTTAGCACAGTACATGAATACATGCATAACCATCGGAATGGTTCAGACATAAGGTAGAATATGTATAGTTTTATTTTTGTCTAATTTGAAGATGGTTTGTGTTTTCAGCAATTTGTGAGGGCACCTCTAAAATATGTTTTATTAGTCCTCTATCAGGCCTTCTGTCAGACCATCCGTTTATCCAACATATTCTGGACTTCTTTTTTTTTTGTTGCAATGTCTCAAGATATTGAGCTAAACTTTTGTATTTGGCTTTATCATCAACAAGTGGTGTCTGAAAATCATCCTTTTACAAATTGCGATAAAATTAAATACCCTTTTTTGACACTTCACAAATTGATTTTATAAATGTTTTATTTAAAGGTAAGGAAATATTTACAAATAGCTGGACCCTCAAACTGTTTGCTATTTGATGAATGTGGTGATAATGTGTGGCCAAATTCAAATTTCAATCAGCCAAACATCCAGTATAGCTGTAAATGTACAAAAGGAAGGCGATTTTCGAATTAGCTTTCTGACGAAGTAATACCGTATTTGACAGGAAATAAGCCCATGTCTTTGAATAAACCCCCCTCCGTTTTGATAGCATTTAAGAAATTAGGCCCTCATTCGTAAATAAGCCCACCCCCAACTTCGTCACCTTATATTAGTTATAAATAACAAGAAATTGCAAGTTTGCTCAAAGTTCATTTAAAAGGTCATGCCTCCTGCAGATAATTAAACACAAATGTAACACAATATTTTACCACCAGTGAGATTTAGCAGTCTAACAGTAACAGTGTGTAACATTGTTTTCAATTTCATGCTTGCAGTATTTCTCTGAAGTATCCAAGCCCAAGTATGAACTAAAAACCAATGTCTATTTTTACCACCACACTGGGTCCGCAGTTAATGCTAATTAAGCAAATACCTTATTCTGATTGGCTAAGAACAATGACCTTAGATTGACAATTCTTTGTAGATGTGCTACTGAACGTTTTTTTGTTTTTTTCCTATTTCATTTAAGTATTGTTATTTATTTTAATTATTATTATTAAAAAAATGTTCAACAAAACTGGCCCCTTGTCTGGGAATAAGCCCACCCCATGCCAAGCTCACAATGAGTTGTCTTGGCCCCCTGGGCTTATTTCCGGTCAAATACGGGTAGTAAAATATATTAGCCAAATTCGGGTTTAATTTGCATTTGGTAATTTAGCAAATGACAGCTTAGACCCATACAACATTATTTAACAAAATTTAAATTGGAATAATTTGTGAATAATCACAAAAAAAACTTTTTGTTTTGTTTTTTGGCAGCAATGATGATATGCACAAAGAACTTCGAGGGATAAGAATGGATGACTTAAATACAGCTGTCACGAAGGTCAAAATGACCAAGAATGTGTCATTGTTACTAACTGACAGTATACCAATGGATCGATAATCTTGACTGTTTAGAATCAGAATGTAGATTTTGTTTTGTAGCTGTTGGAAGAAAAGTGTGAGTTCTGTAGAATATGTTTGTTTTCAGTTTACCAGATGTGACGAAGATAACAAAACAAAAAAGTGAAGCCTGTGCAGAGAGTATGATTCTGTGTGTTTATATGTGTCATTATGTCACAACTATCACAGGATCACATTATGACATAACGTTCCACAGGCCTTATAGTCAATAGATTGGATTCTGAAGTTGGTGACTTTTGTTTTCATTAATAGTTTGCTACAGGCACATTCACAAAACAATTGTAGATACATATCATGAAGTAAGCTGCATGAGTTTTAAAAAAACATTTTCAGATTGTATCAGTAAACTTCATATGTATCAACATCATTCCACAAAATTGTATTAAATATGTATTAAGATATATATGAAGTTCTGAAACAGTTTTGTTGTTTGATCTGACAGATTAATAACAATTAAAATAATCAGAAAAAGAATGGTCACACGATGTGCTCACACTGAAGAATATTCTAACTGTATATACATGTATGTCCTGTATGAAATTTGTAACATCTATTTTCACAGTTTTGAAAATGTATGGCAAAAATACTTTTGTTCATAAAGAAAGAAAGAAATCTTTTATTTAATGATGCACTCAACACATTTTTTAATTTATGATATTGAGAGAGGAAACCCACTGTCACCACTTCATGGGCTACTCTTTTTGATTGGTAGCAAAGGATCTTTTATATATACCATCCCATAGACAGGGTAGTACATACCACAGGCATTGATATACCAGTTGTGATGCACTGGCTGGAACGTGAAATAGCCCAATTTTGTTCATAAATGGTCTGGGAAAATATTTAAGAAAACCTGTTTTATATAGATTTTGAATTTTATTTAGCTCTGGCTAAGCACATTTGTATATTCTTTTCTAAAATTGTTAAAATGTCTGTACTGCAAATTATTCAAAAGTTGTATGGTCAGTGAAGTTATGGCTCTTATTTTTCAACTATAGCTAGACTTTACATTTTAAAATGAAGTATGAGCAAACTTGTAAATGTCGAATTTAAGTGCTCCATGCCTACAATTGCCTTTACTAGTAAACATTTTATCAAAAACATGGGAATAGTAGAAAGTCAAGATGGCAGCAGTAGACACCAGTTTAGCCCACTGCTTGCTAAAAAGGAAAAGGAAGGAATAAATGTTTTATATAATGACACCCAACACATTTTAATGATGGTTATATGGTGTCAGACATATGGTGACGGATCACGCACATGAGAGGAAACCCGCAGCCACAACACATACGGCTACTCTTTTCTGTTAGCAGTAAGGGATCGTTTATATGCAAAATCTCACTGACAGGATAGTACATACCAAAATTGTTTTTACACCAGTTGTGATCACTGGCTGGAATGAGAAATAGCCCAGTGGGCCCTCTGACAGGGATCAATTCTAGACCAACCAGGCATAAGGAGAATGCTTTACAGAAATGGAAAGGATGTATAGTCATCACTGGAGGCATGATATATAACAAGCTGTCAATAAAATGTATACATTAACTGTTTATGTGAAACCTTGTCTGGTAAATGTAGGATATTTGTTTTAGTACATGTATGTGATACTTTATGCAAATTATGAAGAAATTAAAACGTTTTTAAATTATGACTCTTTTTAAGTGTGAATAGCAAATCACTTATCATGTGTAACAATATCTGTATGTGTTTGCTTTTGTAATTGTTAAAGCTGTAATCTTGCCACACCATCTTACATGTATATCATTGCTACATACCGGTATATTGTTAATGAAAAATACAATGAGTAGTAGTTTTTATAAACATAGTATCAGTGTATGTGGTCAACTGCAATGACACAACATAACATTTGTCACCTGTTTCTTAATACATTATATTACGCATTTGAGAAGAGAGTCATCTTTTGGGTGTTGAAACAGAAAATATATCTTGGATGAGCAATGGCAGCAAAAGGATTTTGAAAAGTGATACATAAAAAAACAAATATGGATGATCACTTCTCAATGTTTAATATGTGCTCAAGATTGCAGCTTTAAAGTGTGATGTTTTAATTCTAGTAAATTGATTAAACATTGGTCTGATGAGTTTTTTTTAAATATATGAAATGGAAGAAAGTGTGTTGAGATTTGTCTAACATTAGTGGTGCCATATTTCTAATACTGTAGTGATTGATGAAGACACAACCTTTTTTTGCAATAATATATTCATCACACAGATGGGATGGTATATACATGGATGGTACATACATTGTACATGTATGTACCATGGCCTTTGTTAAGCCAGTTGTGGATCACTGGTTGGAATGACAAATAGCCCAATGAGCCCACTGGTGGGAATTGATCCTATACTAATTGCACATAAGGCAGGAGCTTTATCACCGAGCTACGTCCTACCCCTGGTGAGAATAAAGTTTGCCGAAATGGTATTACCCCCTGGTGATATGGTTGAATGGGTCAAGCTACTGCTGGGATATAGGAGACGTGTGATGATGCATTAACTATTTTATGCTGTGTGGTTGTATTGTTTATATTTTATGCTCTTTGTGTGTAAATGTAAATTTGTTTCCTTTGTATATAAATGCTGAATCATAAAATTTTATTTATTATATTACAGACTAATTAAAATAAAAAAATGTTGGTCGATAAACAAAAAGTACCAGATTAACCATTGTAATGTAAATTTGTAACTGTTTTAGAAACAGGGGAAATATTCCTGACAGATTAAAAACCTTTCATTTCATATGATATTGTGTTATGTAGTTACTCGTGAAATAAATTGCACAACATTGACTTGCCATAGATAAGACTGAAAATGAAGTGTTTAGATTTCACCAAACAGCTATGAAAAAAAGAGTAAAATATTTGTTTGTTTAACAACACTTCTAGAGCACATTGATTAATTAATTGGATATAAAACATTTAGCAATTTTGACATATAGTCTTGAAAGAAATTCGCTACATTTTTCCATTAGTAGCAAGGGATCTTTTATATGCACCATCCAATAGACAGGATAGCACCACAGCCTTTGATGTACCAGTTGTGGTACCAATGGGCCCACCAATGGGATGGATCACAGACCAACCGTGCATCAAGTGAGCGCTTTACCACTGGGCCACAGCTATGAATGCTGCCAATATATATACTGTCAAAAAAGAAACGCATAGGCGAAATATTCATGGAATTATCTCTTTAATACAAAGTGGCATAATTTTGTTATTTATGATCTAACACAGTCAAATTTGACATGAGTATATGACAATGTTCTTGCTATGGACTGATGGCAGTGGAGGCGTTTTCGTCGCCAAACAGCGTCGCACCAGGGTGTTGAAATCCGTACCTTGTGTGGCTACCAGCAGCAACAATCATTGTGCGACATCTCCTTGGCATAGACTGAATGAATCTCTAAACCCCGGGCACTGGAATCCTAGCCCAATCTTCCTGCAGTGCATGTGACAGTTGTGGAAGCGTCTGAGGCTCCGGGTCACGCAGGCGTACACGTCTGTCAAGTTCGTCCCATAGATGTTCAATGGGGTTGAGATCTGGCGATCGTGATGGCCATGGCAGCACATTAATGTTCTCGTTCTGTAGGAAATCCATTATTACATGTGCCGTATGCGGCCTGGCATTGACCTGCTGAAAGAGTTCTCTCTGTAAATCTAAAATGGTAAGTATGTGACGGCAAAGACTTTCATCCCGGTAGCGTACAGTTGTCAGGTTGCCTTGTACGAACACAAGATGACTTCTGCCGGTGTATGATATGGCTCCCCACATCATGACACTCCCTCCACCGAATCTGTCAACTTGGGTGACGCAGTTGTTGGCAAAATGTTCATTGCGGCGTCTGTAAACATGTCATCCATCATGTCGCTGTAGAAGGAAACGTGACTCGTCGCTGAACCATAGTCGCCGCCAGTTTCCCAAGTTCCACCCCTGTACATTCGTGCACCAGCAAACACGTAAATGTCGATGTTGACGTCGCAAGATGGGGCCAACATACGGTCTCCTAGCCCGTAAACCAGCTTCTCGAAGTCTGTTCTGAATGGTTTGTGCAGACACATTTCTCAAACCAGATATGCGTGTGGCAGTTCGGTAACGCAAGTGCAGAACCCGAATGTAGCGATCTTGTGCTGCAGTTGTTATGCGAGGTCTTCCACTTCTGGGCCGGTCTTCAGCTGATTGAAACTGCTGATACCTATCCCAGAGACCTGAAATGGTGCTCTGATGGATGTTCATGTGGCGTGCCACAATGTGCATTAAATTTGTTTTATGGTGCATTTGGGCATGCTATCCCCCATTCCAGGTATACCCAAATTAAATAATATAAGTTGTAGAAGCATCACGAGGGGTATATGGCTTTTTATGTACCCTCTGTGTGTTCTTTTACCCCGAGCCGAAGGCGAGGGGGTAAAAGAGCACACAGAGGGTACATAAAAAGCCATATACCCTGAGAGATGCTTCTACAACGAATTTATCTTGCCGACATGTTAAACCATATAGCCAAATAATTAAAATAACGCCAGACAATAATTGTTAACAATTTATTAACGGAGGAGCCGTACCACGCGGACGCGAACGAAAGCACTTGCCAGTGACGAAAAATAGTTCCATCGATAAACGAGTTTTTAACTTCAAATGTTTGTAATACGAAATTGTCACAGAAACAAGATATTTGGCAACTGAAATGTTTTGGAATCTTTTAAATTCCACTCAGAAGTTTTTGAAACATTTTAATTTCTATACAAAGTTTTAAAATATATTTAGGCCCTGTCTTCATTTTTGTATTGCAGGTGCGGCGATGCAGGGGAGGGGGAGCTTGGCTTTTTTCTCTTGCCCCCCCCCCCCTTCCCCAATAATTCTGAATCAAAATTATTATAGGTAGTAAATCTTAAGGCAGAGATGAATTTTACTTATACAATGCAGGGAATTGCAATTCAGAATATCTAGTTTTCAAAATTTTATGGGTAATCCAACCGAACCCAGTTAGAAACTTTGCTTTGCGCTCTCGATCTCAGCCACACACCCCCCACCCCCACTATGTGTACTTGCTTTTGCTGTGCCTATAATGTACAACATTTTCAAATATACTTACCTTGATATTTCTATTATATTCTACTGTAGGCCTACGTTTGCCACAGCTCTCTAAACTGTTTTACATAATTATGCAATTATTATATTTAATGTAAATAATCTTATTGATGTATTTATACCTTTAATGTTTGACACTCAATAGCCAATCTCTAGCTATTTTTGTGCTTGGGTGTTGTTAAACATTCATTCATTTCGGATGGGAACTGGTACCAGGAGGCAAGCCCGGTACCTACCTGCATCAAGTCCAATGGCTAAACCCCCATATCATCAAGGCTGGTAGAGGCCCATGATGAATGTTGGCATTTTATTTCTGCAATACCAATCAATCACTAAATCTATCAATTATTTATCTATCAGTCATTTATTTTCCATTTATGAATAATACAGAAACATGAACAATATCAAACAGCAAGAAAAGAAAAACAAAATATGTTACAACGGTCACAGTCTTCTAGAATAAGTTACATTTTAAGTAGCGACAACGTATTTATGATGCATATTATTACAGGAATAGCTATTTAATCCATACCTGTGATGTCACACTATTAATTATTCTAGTAGTGGATTATTCTTTCAAGAATCTGCTTCTGTAAAACACGGCAATTTTACCTATTTCTGGGTTCACCAAGGGATTTGAACCCACCACTAACATAACTTTTATGACGCCAACATGGCCAAACAGTTGCACTATAAAAATTTAATTTAAACCTTATATATCCGATGCTAGTGATAGTACTACATTTTGATGGAATACAACAAATATTGTTAAAGACTAAATCAGAAATCAGAGATTACACGTTTAGCACGTGCATGACGCATAATGCCAACTAGCTATAGTCTGAAGGGGACGTAGGAAGAGTGGTTCTTTCTGCGTCCGAATATTGTTACATACCCTATATATAGCTGGTATTCGAAACTTATGGCACCATGTTTCAACCGTTTCTCAACCGAAGTAGTGCAACAGATGGACACACAAACCAAAAATGTATAACCAAAATGAACCACTAGAGATTAGATCGTGTCAGCAAATACTATAGTACAATAATTTGTGTGATGGTCGCTAACGTGGAGGCGGAATACACACAGAACAAGTAAATCAACAGGAGGAAGTGTTTTTGGAGAAAGAGCGCCATGTTTTGACACTTTTAAAACTCGATTTAAAAGCATAAACACGGCGTGAATAAGGTATATTGAATCATAGTCACTTCGTACCCAAGTCATATCGTACCATCCATTTCGTACCATGCTGCCTGGTCATTTCGTACCCATGTCATTTCGTACCATTGCAAAAAGTCATTTCGTGCCCGAGTGACCAACCTATGTCTTTTTTTGGCAATTCCTGACTACCAAACAGTAGTCCCGCTCCGTCGCAACAATTGCAAAGCTCGGCGATCTATTTCGAGACGTAGACCACGTGATCGCGCACTGGGCGATTCGCCTTGTGCAGCAGTTACAGGGGCCGTCTCATATCAAGCGAAGTTACAACATGGAAGATTTGGCTAATGCCGTTTTGGATGAATTTGGATTTCATTACGTCATTAAACCAAAACAATTACACATTATTGATTCCATTTTGAATTTGAAGGATACATTTAGGGTGTTATCGACAGGATACGGCAAAAGTATGTGCTACGTACTGCCTCCTCTTATGAGATGACCCCTGTAACTGCTGCACAAGGCGGAATCGCCCAGTCTCGAAATAGATCGCCGAGCTTTGCAATTGTTGCGACGGAGTGTCACGAAGCGTAGCTGAATGTGGGTGCTGTCAGGTTTCTTTCTGTAGTAAGTGTATTAGTGATTAATATGTGGATTTTTTTGTATCACTTAACTCAAAAATGATTGATGTAAAGGTATTTGATGTCAAACATAGGATTGTTGTGGTATTAGAGCGGGACTCGTTGCCTACTGTTTGGTAGTCAGGAATTGCCAAAAAAAGACATAGGTTGGTCTCTGACTGTAATGAGAGCGTGTTTATGTCCAAATGTCCGTCTAGCTCTCTTACAGTCAGAGTACTCGGGCTACCTAGTGACTAGTCATTTCGTACAATTGTGAAAAGTCATTTCGTACCCCAGTCATTTCGTAGCCTAGTCATTTCGTACCCTAGTCATTTCATTCCAGTATATAGAAAACGAATTGACTATAGCATAAAAGCAGTGGGTTTTGTTTTAAAACTTTATTTTGACAGTTTGAAAACCAGAACACCTTATTGTGCAGCATATTGTTATTAGTACCCATAATACCTGTCAACTGTTATTTCCATTTTACCTGACAAGAGCCGTATATGGTATTTACTACTAACTGCCAACTGTGATTTTGTGTGAAATGGCTCCAGATAATTAGTCAAAAACAACAAAACAATATAATGGACCAACAAAATATTAATTATTTATTGGGTTTCTTGCTTATTTGTATCTTATTTGTTTAAGAAATTAAGAAATAAACAATAACAACCAATAAAACATTAACTACCTTACTGATTGCCAAATTAGCCAATTGCTAATGTTTATACAAAGTGGCAATAATTTTTAGTCTCTTGCTGATAAAATATCCTTTAAATTAACCACAAATTTGTAATTTAGTGTTATTTTGTAAAAGACATTACCGGGGTGATTGTTATAAATTGTTATACCATGGTACGATATGACTTTCAGTTATGGTACGAAATAACAAAGGTACGAAATGACTAGGGTAAGAAATGACTTTTTGCAATGGTACGAAATCACTTTTTGCAATGGAACGAAATGACCAAGGTACGAAATGACCAGGGTACGAAACGACCAAATTAGGTACGAAATGACTGGTATGAAATGACCATGGTACGAAGTGACTAGCAACCAGTATATTGTTGTAATTTGCTTTGGTCGGGGTCATGTAATTTATAAAATATGGAAGGGCTTTTATTTCAGTGTGTGTGAACTGGGAGTAATAATAATAATAATAAAAATCACTGACTGTCGTTGGAGTTTATGATGTGGTTGTTTAGTCCAAACTACATTGTTGAAAGGTGTGGAAACCTCCGAAGTATGTGACGTTATTAATATGACGTCAACACGATTGCATTATACTATAGAGCAAGTCATGACTGTTAGATTACGTCACATCCTTCCATCCCTCTTGGAGAGTATTCCACGAAAAAAAGCAAGAGGGCAGACGGCAAAAAAAAGTATGAGTATATTGATGTATTCAATTTTAAGTTATTTGTACTATGTATCACTTTAAAAACATTGCAGTAATAATAATAAAAAAATGTTTTTTGTCAAATTGTAAATAAAAAGTGTAACAATATGCAGTGTTTGTTTTGGACCGTAGATCTATAGAGTTTGCACTATGTCACAATTTATCGAGTTCCCCGGATGGGCGGCCAGGTTGGCGGTATTCGACTGTAAACAAACTACACGTTTTTAAGGGCTTTTGCTAAAACAGCTTAATGTGATGGCTAAAGCTTCCACTAAACTGACAATTTCTTCGTGTAAATATCGAGATGGACTTAAAGGAGAGGACAATTAAGGCATTTGGCCTGGTATGCATATTCAACGATATATAATGCACATTATTGCTTAATATCAACATGTATAATCAAATAGTTAATTAATAAAACGGTTAAATGTGACAGCTATTATATATAACGGGCCCAGCCATTTTGAACCATCTCAGTGAGTACGCCTTCTGGCGAGCTGGTGGTTATGTAATACTTAACGCATAACGTCAGGAATGAGCCTTAGAACTAGAGAAACACGATGTACCTGGTTTTTGCGGGATGATAAATAGTCATACATTGCAATGTTCTGTAATAATACACATCCCAGTAAGCCGGCAATAAGTATATCCAGCACTATATATATATTAGTTTTCAATACAAAATAAAATACCATTGTTAAAGTGGCTACACAACAAGTCGAAACAATTAACAATGTTTTGCCCATGCATTATCCTACGTACTGAAATGATACACGGAGTGTTTTCTTAGTTAATTGGTCTATGCTGTTAGTTGCTTCTACCTGTGATTCCTGATTGACAGGTGTGTATTTGATTGGTAACCAGACGAGCCAATTAATTGACGCTGTCTAGACACAAAAATACATACCGGTATTGTGGAATATTACCTGTCGCCCCTAAAATTGTAATGGACATGGTTTATTACTGTAAATAGTTCTGTAAAACTATTGATTAAGTAGACTTTTCCATCTGAAACCACAGAACTGACCAATTACGTACTCCCAAAGAAAAGAAAATTATCACTTGGGTATCGTGGGTTGTCGTTTTTGCTCCAACGTAGCATATCAATAGGCCTGATTTTGTACATTTTACCTTTGGATTATTTAACAGAGAAAAATACTATAACCCCATTTTGTTCCGTTAATACAACTTGAAATATATTTAGTTAAATAGTTTATTATAATATTACGTCATTTATGCTGTTTTACAAGTCAGGTTGATCAAAGAGAAGCGCCTTGTCGAAAATTACTGCTTTTGTTTACACTGTGCATACAGGAGTTGGTCAGGAGCTGACGTCACTTCGCCCCAAGCTATCCCACCGGACGTCACAAAAACGAAACAAAATGGCTGCCCCCAGTTAGCAGGAATAATCATGGGTTTTTTATTAACTCTAAAATTACGCGTTTTTCATTTGCTAAAGTGTCAGTATGTTTTGGTGGTCCGGGTATGCATCTTTCCAACACATAAGGCTCTTGTTTGAGTTGACCCTACCTTTAATAAAGAAGAACGAATACGATATATGGGGAAACTAGAGCTGATATCAGGTGAAGATCCCTATGAAATAGCAGTTTCAGCGTGGTCTGAAGACGTGTCTTTACTTCCACCGGTCACGTATCCAGACATAGTAAACTACTTGATATTTTCACCCAGTCCTTACACATCAGATGACTTAAAGAGCTTTAAAGGACTAGAAGCTTACAATCAGTTCGTGTGTGGATGGGTACGAGACAAGACTTTTAGACTTGTGAACGACAGATGTGTTGTCGAAGCAAAGGTAGGTCTATTTATTATTATATTATGATGTACATTTATATTGTATAATGAATATATTATGGAAAGAGTTCCATCAGTTCCCCCATTAGTTATCACTCTAACCATAATTCTAAAGGCTAAAGCAGACCCCTAAATATATAAAATAATTTGTTGGGTGGGGGTATGGATGGAACTGTCACTTTGAAGTTTCTAATAATGAATATACATGTAGATATATAATATACATGTAGGTATGTAATATACATGTAGGTATGTAATATACATGTAGATATATAATATACATGTAGGTATGTAATATACATGTAGATATATAATATACATGTAGGTATGTATTTTAAGGATTACCACACACATTTACAGCTTTAACTTTTCAGACCATTCATTCACTGTACATTTAGGGGTGGGATGTAGCCCAGTGGTAAAATGTTTGCTTGGTGCACGGTTGGTCTGGGATCGATCCCCGTCGGTGGGCCCATTGGGCTATTTCTTGCTCCAGCTAGTGCACCACGACTGGTGTTATCCTGTCTTTGGGATGGTGCACATAAAAGATCCCTTGCTGCTAATCGAAAAAGAGTAGCCCATGAAGTGGCGACAGCAAGTTTTCTCTCTCAGTATCTGTGTAGTACTTAACCATATGCCTGATGCCATATAACCATAAATAAAATGTGTCGAGTGCATTGTTAAATAAAACATTTCCTTCTTTCATTGTACATTTCATCTGCTCAGTTCAAAGAATGTTAGTTACTTGCACCATACCAACTCGTCCCAATGGCTGGTCAGCTATTTCCATGCTGTTTTAAAAACAACTTGTCCTTCAAAAGTTACCAACTTGTCCCATTTTATTAGCTCACCCCATTAAATTACCAGTAACTTATTATTTATAATACTGTGAAAAATTGTGAGAGCAACAAAATGTTATACATGTATTGCAAAAGAAACAGTTGAATAACACTTTAACAATGACACCCTATCATCATGAGTGCATACCAAACTGCACAGAATTATTTATTTACTTTAAAAAGTTGCATGTACTTTGAACATGTATAAATGTAAATGGATATTCAAATTATTGATTAATAAATTTTGCTGTATTCATGATTTCAGGTTCTTTATTCGCAGAGAATGAGAGAAACCATTACAGCCATGGCTTATTGTCAACAAAGAAGGGTGCATTTTAGCAGCCCATTGTACCTGTATGGCAGGCTTGGGAGAAGCATGCACACATGTAGTCGCATTACTTTTTGCCATTGAAGCCACAGTCAAATTGAGGGATTCCAAAACAGTTACAGAAGAGAAAGCTTACTGGCTTCTCCCAAGCTCAGTTAAAGGTGTTGGCTACAAACCATGTCGGGAGATTGATTTCACCTCAGCAAAGACCATGAAAAAGAAAATGGACAGAATGTTAGATATGTGTGGTTCATCTGTCTACACACCCTGTTACACTGCAAAGAAAGCACCCATCCCTGAACCAACAGAACAGGAACTTTCTGTTTTATTTAAATCTTTTTACGACTGTCGTGATTCAAAACCAGCCTTGCTTTCGTTAATTCCACCATATTCAGATGGGTATATACCAACACCAATGGAAAAAAACTTTCCAATTTTGTTAACAGAGTTGAGAGACGAGAGTGCAGTCCATTTGAATTATAGTGAACTCCTGAAAAAATGTCAAGACATTGATATACAAGTGACAGAAGAGCAAGCCAGAATTGTGGAGACAGCTACTCGTGAGCAGGCAAATTCAAAAATGTGGTATCGTTTTCGGGCTGGGAGAATTACAGCATCCAAAATGAAAACTGCATGCTGTACTGATCCGGCCTCACCAGCACCAAGTTTAATCAAGAGTGTCTGTTATCCAGAAAGTTACAAATTTTCAACAAAAGCAACTCAATGGGGATGTCAGCATGAGAAATATGCTTTGGATATATTTGTGGACAAAATGAAACCATTGCATGAAAATTTCAGAATTGAGGATGTTGGCTTTTTCATTAACCCTGACGTTCCTTTTATTGGTGCATCTCCTGATGGGGTTGTAACATGTGACTGTTGCGGACAGTGTTTTGTGGAAATCAAATGCCCATTTTGTAAGAAAGATACAATGTTAGCTGAAACTAGTACCCAAAATTTGTACCTAAAAGGGGGAGATGATGGTTTACTGAAACTTGACAGTAAGCATCAGTATTACTATCAAGTACAAACCCAGCTAGGGGTATGCAAACTGGTATTGGCATATTTTGTTGTATGAACAGAGAAGGATCTGCACATAGAACAGATCATGTTTGATGAAAGAATGTGGGAGGAAATATGTGAAAAGTCGAAACAATCTTTTATTCTGCAATTCTGCCAGAACTTGTGGGCAAATTTTACTCACGTCTTCCCTTCAGTGAACTTGCACATACAGGACCTATTTCACCCAATGTGAAAAGTGGCCAATGACGAAGAGCTGAAATGGTGCTTTTGTGACCAGGTGGACCCCCCCCCCCCCAACCTCCTAAATCTGCTCCCCCCCCCCTATTTTTTTTTACATAAATGTAGCATTATAACATTATATATATTAATTAATCCAATGGATTAATTGTTCTAATAAAATTGCTCACCTGTGATAAAATGAGCGGAGCACACTCGAATGTTTTCCAAGTTTTTTCCATCAAAATTCTGTTAAAGGCTTTTCTACCAGTCGTCTTCGCTCGCTAGTCAGGTTGTCCCAGTCTTTTCCTTGGCTTTTTATCACCTTGGGTAGTCGATAATACATTAATTGTGTCTTTCTATCTGATCTATTGTGGCAGCCAACCACTCGACAATAGTTAACCATTGCTATTCAAATTTAAATGCTTGAGGTTACACGCCAACACAGGTCAACTGGAACGCCCGATACCGCCACAATGGCGGACATCCGTTCTGTGACGTCACGTGAAAACACACTATACCATCGATGTCCCAAACTGCGTTCACCTAACGACAAAAACACGAATACGATATTTACGGAGATATTATTCTACATTTTCCAGCTACGATACCTGAAACAAAATAGATTGCAATCAATTAACGTAAAAAAATCAACAATGTGGATGTAAAACAAATTCATTCTAGTAAACAAAAGTGAAACACCCTCCGGTAAACAGGAAAGAGTGCGACGTTTCAACTGCGTTCAGGCGCATGCGTTTGCAAAAAGTATCGTAACATGCATGTGCGGTTCGTCATTTTTCATTTTTCAGGCCACTGCATGAAAAAATATATGTTTCTTAAATATGCACAGTTGACGAACACTTGGTTTTAATATTTTTTTAAAGGAAAAATTCAATTTGTCAAGCGTTCTTGTCCGGTTCGCGTTTTATCAACACACATTGCTAAAGCTTGATGTCGATACTGATAGGCATTGCGTTTATACCAGTGAATAGTTTGTAAAATAACATTTTTTAAATTAACACAATTTATACACTAAAAATTATTTACAATTATTATGAATGGATTATGAATACTATTCACTACAATAGAGGCACAAAAATGTAGCATACCTTTTGCAGATCGAATGTAATAACTGAAAACAAATTCTAACAACAGGGGTCTTAAAAATCGTAAAAATTAAATGCTTTGGCCTTGTTGATCTGGCATGTGTGAGGTCATGTGACATGCACCGAATGTTAATTCATCTTTCTCCATTTTAAATCAATTTCTACGAGTCATGTGGACCCGATATCGGTAATTTTAAGAAATAAACAAAAACGACTTAGTAAAATTAATGGTTTTAGAGGTTTGTAAAGTTTTGTATTTAGATACTTACTTTTCTGAACTTTATTGTTTATGAAAATGTTCCTGAACTGTGAAGAAAAACCTCATAAATGAACGACATTCCGATGACAACAAATCAGATGTTGACTGCGTGAACCGTGCATGAGAAAACAAAGTGAACGGAATTGGAAGCATAACGCAGTTAGGGACATTGACGATACATTAGGGCCTAACCACTGTTGAAGATTTAAAGCAGACCACTTGTTTAAAATAAGTATTTTTTGTTGTTTTCTTTTTTATTTTGTTTGAAATTTTGTAGTATGTGTAGGGTAAACATTAGTGCACAGGGCACGTTACGTCAATACTTTTCTTAATGTGCACGGCAAGTTGCTTCCCTCTATGAATCGTCAACGTCTCTAACTGGGTTATACTTGCACCTCCATTCAGTTTGTTTTTCTCATGAATGGTTCTCGCTAGTCGTTCATTTGTGAGGATTTTCATCACAGCTCAGGAACATTTTCATTACCAACAAAGTTCAGACAAGTATCTAAATGCAAAACTTTACAAACCCTAAAATCATTACTTTTACTAAGTCGTATTTGTTTATTCCTTAAAATTACCGGATATCATGTCCACATGATTTGTAGAAATTGAATTAAAATGGAGGAAGATGAATTAACATGGTTTTGTGTCTGTTCTGAGCACTCATAGATATATAGTAATGTTATTAACAGCTGGTAAAGATGTTGCTGAAATGCATTTCAAGTTATATCAGTCAAATTAAGCTTAATGTTTTAGTGGTAATGAGGTAAAAATATTTTTGAGGTTAGCATATAACATTATTTATACTCAATTTGGGCTTGGTTGTTTTGGGCATATATATTTTGGACACAATGTTTATCGCCTCGACTTTGGTGCAATCAAGAAGCCCGATCTATATAACTTTATATAATTCTGAATCTTGACCAAAAATAAATGGATCTTGATAAAAAATAATTGAATGCTTAAAAAAAAAATCCACAATGTGTTTAGATATGTATTATGGCTAAGGAGTGTTTTGCTGTAAGAACCAGCATTGAGACACAGATGCATGCACACCCGCACACACAGTGTCCAAAAATATCTGCACACTACAATATATTTTTTATTTATGTATTTTTATAACTTTAGCATCCATGTGATATATCTAGATTAGGTGTAACTTATGTTTGAGACATAATAACCACTGAATAAACAGTCTACTGGGGTGTTGTAACAAAAAATCCTTTCCAGGTAATTTATTCAGACTCCTGGAATTTTTTTTTTTAATCCTGGAAAATGAACCTAAATAGTGCTTAAAAAGTCCTGGAAAATGAAAATGTTTTAAGTGTATGAACCCTGACTGTGTACAGTGTACAGTATGTCGATATCTCGCCTGCAGTAGTCAGAAGGTTAAAATGGCGGTGGACTTTTGACTTGTTGTTGGAAGATTTATTTTGTTAATTTAATGACACAAGCACTTCAATCAGGTTTTAATGAGTACGGTAGGTTATATACATTTTTGGTTTATGTGTCCATTTGTTGCACTAGTTTGGTTGAGAAACATTTGAAACAAGGTGCCACAAATTTTGAATACCAGCTACATATAGGGTATGTAACAAGGTTCGGACGTAGAACCACACATTCTACGTCCCTTCGGACTAGGTAAACATATGTAGATTGTGAATGACAAGTTTAATCAAAATTGATACAACAGATGACTTACAGTAACTCCTCAGAATGGATGCACTTGATGTTCCATTAAAACCTATTTCTCATTCCAGTTGTGGATGCAAACTTTACCGTATGTTCCAGGCAACTCAAACACCGTCAAGGATCTTACGATTATACAACAAAACACGCTGAGGGCCATTGGAAGTTTTTATAATTATTGATTATTCTATCAGTAGGGAACCCAGAAATTCTGTCAATTTTCAACAGATACTTGCAGGAGATGTTTGTGAATAATAACATATTTGCCAACATTTTAGAATTAGAAAGTGGTAGGTGCACTGCGAGGGAGCTTGTGAGGGGAAGGTTTGGAAGGGGGCAATTTTTGAAATCAAGACTTTTAAATAGTGCAATCTGGTGGCACTTTGTAGCAATTATTTCAAAGAAAGTACATCACTGGTATAAATTCATAAAAAATGCAAAAATAGGTAAAATTACAGGTATTAAGAAATGTGAACTACCTAACACTACTGTATACCTTGTTAATAACCTTTTGCCAAATATGGTTGGTATTCACTACTTAGAGTCAGTGGACAAATCTTCCATTTTCCCCAAAAGGTAGCCCACATGCAACTCTGTTAACACAGCTTGTTATTTGCCTGACATGGAACAGTCTGAAATTGCAGACTCTGCTCTACAACAGTTAGAACACTACAGAAGTATTTAATCATTATTTTATATCGATTTAAACCAAACAATTTAAAGCTTAAATTTTCTTTCTTTTTTACTTATTTTTTTTTTTGCTGAAAGTGGTAGGAAAGTTTTTAAATGTGGTTGGCGGTAGAACTGTGAAGAAATAGGTAGCCTACCGCATGAAGTATAAATGATGCATAATGTGTTTTGCATTTTTGTTTCAGTTCTGAGGTACCAGTACTATTAATTTATTTTTTATTCTGAGCCATGGCTGATGCAATTCCAACGAGTGATGAAGAAGACAAGATGTTTGAAAGCTCATCCAGTGAATCTGATGGGGGAGATGAGGCTTCAGATGGTAAGAATCTATTTTTATTGTTTCAGTTTTATTAATTTGTTTGTTCTTAAATTGAACTGTTCTGTTTGATTGTATTATATATTTTGGACCGAATTTACAAAGCCTGTTTATGTTTTACACACATGAAACTACATACATTTATGTTTAAGAAAAATGGGCTTCATAAATTTGGCCCTTACAGTCTAAGACACATTAGTTTTATAAAGTATGAACATACTTACATTGTACCTGTAATTTTAGGTGTTTTTTTTTTTAATCCAATTTTTGAGTTCTGTCATCTGATAAAAAAGTTATATAAAATTTAACCAATTGATTGTTCACATTACAATCTAAGGTATATTCACTGATAATTTCTGTGTCTAGTGAGCAAATTAATTTAAAGGGAACGCCCTAGTTGTTAACCATTACGCCGTTGTTTTTTGCTATTAAACCCATTTTTTCATAAATAAAATTGCACTTTACTTACCGTTTATTATTTAGAGTATACATTTCCATTCACCTGAAGTGTTTTTTGGTAATCCTGGTGTTTGTAATACCACAAAATCGATTTTTCGGATTTCATAAATGCCACGGGCCTCTGAGAAAAAAATGTTGAGCAGACAAGGTCTAATGTATTTTTAGAGGGAATAGTCCCATTTCAATGTCACAGACGTTGGTATACCACGTGACCGTTATCATTTTGGTTCGGTTTGTTTTCTCGTGCACGGTTCGCGCAATGAACATCCGATTTGTTGTCTTTTGCTTGTTCATTTGTGAGATTTATCTTCACAATTCGTGAACATTTTCAGTAACAATAAAGTTCAGACAAGTAAGTATCTCAATACAAAACGTTACAAACCCTTAAAACCAACGATATCTGGAGAGGGGATACAACCAGGACAGAACAGTTGGAACATGTCCAGGAGAGGTGAAAGGAACGCACCCCAAGTCTGCGCACTCTGTGAAATTTGTCATGACATAGGCATTGTTGTGCTTCGAGCGACATCTACCGGTGACATCAGAATACTAACTTTCAAAATTATTTCAAGCAATTGGAACATGGGGATTCCCATGGTATTTATCGATATAAAACCTGCTTTTTCACTCCATTTGATAAAAACGTGATCTAAGTGTGTTACAGGTTTGTAGATTAACCAAATTATAATTTATTTTCGCTGGATGGAACTAGGGCGTGCAGCTTTAAATTGGATGTATAACTGTAAGTTGCAGTCGCAATTAACCAAGATTAAAACAGAACATTACTGGTACATGTATATACAATGTAGTATGTGTAGTTATAATCTAAACTTTAATCTTACTGTATGTTATAATTACATAATATGTAATGCAGTTGTATAAATAATATCGCATACTGGTATATACATGTATTTCTTGAATTTGATTTGAATGAAAGTAATATTTAATTTTTTTGTTAGTACAAATTTAATAACAGTTACTGAGATTTACTAGTAAAATAATTCAATATAAATACACATTTACATGTATGTATTTGACATTGACCATAATATGTTGTAACGTTCATTATCAGTTAATCAATATCGATGACATTTTTCTTTTTGATTTTGCAGCTTCTGATGGGATCAAGAGAACATTACAAAATTTAACAAAATGTATTACAGGGTAATTTGTTATTCTAAATTTAATTATTATTATTATTATTTAATACTTGCTACCGGCCTCGGTGGCGTCGTGGTTAGGCCATCGGTCTACAGGCTGGTAGGTACTGGGTTCAGATCCCAGTCGAGGCATGGGTTTTTTAATCCAGATACCGACTCCAAACCCTGAGTGAGTGCTCCGCAAGTCTCAGTGGGTAGGTGTAAACCACTTGCACCGACCAGTGATCCATAACTGGTTCAACAAAGGCCATGGTTTGTGCTATCCTGCCTGTGGGAAGTGCAAATAAAAGATCCCTTGCTGCTAATCGGAAAGAGTAGCCCATGAAGTGGCGACAGCGGGTTTCCTCTCAAAATCTGTGTGGTCCATAACCATATGTCTGACGCCATATAACTGTAAATAAAATGTGTTGAGTGCGTCGTTAAATAAAACATTTCTTTCTTTAATACTTGCTATTATTTCATTCAATTAATTAAAAAAGATACTTGTTACACACACCTTGAATTTTAGGATTTCGCCAGAATCTTAAGCATGATTTAATATTGATATTTTGGAATTTTATCACATAATATTATGCTTCTTACTGGGATTTGCAGAAGCACGGAAACCTGGTATATTGTTGCTTGTTATATATAGATTAATTGTAAGGTGGGGGTTGGGGAGAGATGAGTAGGATTGGATGTTTCAAGGAAACTGAAAGAACCAAATTTGTTAGAATTAGAAGATCACCAGTTTCAAATAATTTCTTCTTGAGGTAATGTTGTTTGATTGACAGTTAATAAATGATTGACCATTTTGCTGTGGTGGTGTTAAACAGTCCTTTCCCATCATGAGATGATAATAAATGATTGACAATTTTGCTGTGGTCGTCTTAATCAGTCCCTTCCCATCATGAGATGATAATAAATGATTGACCATTTTGCTGTGGTCGTATTAAACAGTCCTTTCCCATCATGAGATGATTCGACCATCTCATATTTTGGCTTGATGCATGGTGCATAATATCCAGTAATCAGCAGATCTGGCCGTGAAAACAATTAGGAGAGTAATTAAATGCTCCCCTAACTTAGAATATGGGGAACCATTTAAAGTTAAAAGTTTAAGTTTGTGTTTTGTTTAACAACACCACTAGAGCACATTGATTTATTGATCTTCGGCTATTGGATGTCAAACATTTGATAATTTTGACATGGTTTTAAGAGAGGAAAGCTGCAGTGTGTTTCCATTAGTAGCAAGGGTTCTTTTATATGCACCATCCCACGGACAGGATTGCACATACCATGGCCTTTTATATACCATTCGTGGTGTATTGGCTAGAACGAGAAATAACCCAATGGGCCCACTGATGGTGATCGATCCTAAATCAACTGCGCATCAAGCACGCGTTTTACCTCTGGACTATATCCTGCCCTGGGGAATCATTTAAGATATTACCGTACTGATACCACGTAGATTCATATAATAAGAAAAGCTAAAAATTACTCCTTGGACTGCAGGCTTTCCACCAGAAAATAATCTTGAGGGTACATAATAAAAACAAAATGGATCATAAATACTCCTACTACAAGTAGGTGGTTGTGTGTTTTTGACATCTTTTGAAATTGAACCCTGCATTTTATGTAATTTGACTTATTTTAAAAAGCAGTCTTTTTCTCAAAATTTTACGATTTGTACCGTCTTGATAAAACCCTGAACTGGTGTCAGGGGAGTGGTTGAGAGCAAGAGTGATAGCTCCCCTTAAACAGTGAGGTCTGAATTAATTAGTATGATACAGTTGTAATTGTTTTTCTTTGGACTTTTCAAATTACGCATTAATTAAATTAATGTACATTACAGGAGAGCTAAATGAAGAAAGACTTCCCCGACCGTGCCATCCATTGACGAACACTATCAGTCTGATGTCTATGATTTCAATCGATCTGAATTAATTAGTATGATACAGTTGTAATTGTTTCTCTCTTGACTTTTCAAATTGCATATTAATTTAAATTAATGTACATTACAGGAGAGCTAAACGAAGAAAGGCTTCCCTGACTCTGCCATCCATTTACGAACAGTATCAGTCTGATGTCTATGACTTCAATCATCAGAAGAGAGGGAGCTGTAATTATAAAATGGGCAGCAGACCTGGTTCCAATTGTGATGCCAAAGCACTTGAAAAGATGTTCAAACGTCTTGGCTTTACCATCAAAAGATACAATAATTTAGAAGCCAAACAAATGGTTACTAAACTCAAAAAAGGTAACTTTTTATTGGTTTACAGTGGCTTTAGCAATGCATGTGCATTATACAGTGTATGTGCATTATACAATGTATTTTCTTTAGCTCCGTTCTTATGCATTCTTATACTTCTAAAAAAACATGTTCTTTTAATAAGATAGGAAAACTGCTGTTGTAGAGTAAATGAATTTGTTGTATGTGCATGTATTTACAGTTAAAAGTAGATGATTTGCTGTCCGTCATGATTGCACATCTACCGAATACTGTTAAACATTTCATAATATTTGTGTTACCTACCTTCAAAACCAAATATCTGATTATTTTATGTTTCTTACAATGACTATAGTGAGTTGCATGTGTCAGTCTTGTTGTTGGATACCGGCACTTAAAGCACACAATAGCAGTGAAGTGAGAACAGATGGTTAATTGCTCAATACATTAATCCCTTAATTGATACCAATCTACTATGTAACGACAAGCGGACGTTATCTGATTGGACTTATCAGTGCAGTTGTTTTGGATGCATTGCCATTATAATGCTACAGTGATGCAGTGGTTAAGCCATCGGACTACAGGCTGGTAGGTACAGGGTTCGCAGCCTGGTACCTGCTGCAATCCAGATTAAGTTGTTAATGGCTCATTGGGTATTGTAAGGCCACTACACCCTCTTCTCTCTCACTAACCACAACTAACAACTAACCCACTGTCCTGGACAGACAGCCCAGATAGCTGAGGTGTGTTCCAAGGACAGTGTGCTTGAACCTTAATTGGATATAAGCACGAAATTAAGTTGACTTGATAATTTTAACATGCTTATACATGTATACCACGAAGGTTTCGAGCATGTCTATCCCAAGTCCTGTCTCTGGATAGCCAGGGGCCGGACTTGGGACAGATAATTTACAGGACAATTTTGCATATTTAATTCCAAAATTTTTTAAAATAACAAAGGACAAGTTATTAATTTTGATGCGCATTTCTAAAAAATGTTATAAAATAAAATATAATACAAAACTTTTATTATTTTTAGTCGCTAGATGATCGGGCAGTCCACAATAAAACAATTAATTTAAATTTAAATTATACTTTACTTTTACTAATTAGAGCCCCAGAACAGAAAAAAAGGGAATGTTGGTTAGGCGAGGGGGGAGGACCCCGCCTTCAGGAAGTTTATTTATTGGTTGGGAGTTTAAAGAAGAGGGGCATCAATCGTATTGGGAACCTTGGCGTGGACGGCAGCCCGGGAAACCGGGGGGGGGGCAAGGAAATATCCGGACAAACCTAACACACCCTACGGACGAAACCACCTACGCCTAAGCGCCTGTCTACTAATTTCCGGTGATCATCCCCATCCCCCCACTCCACACCCCCAGCCGCAGTGCCCCCCAGTCACGATGCCCCTCATAAAAGGTGATAGTCCAAAATAAGTTGAAATGAAATGCTACTGATAGATAAGATACAAGTGAGTTGCATGTATCAGTCTTATTGTTGGATACCAGCAAAATGTCAAGGAAGCAATAGGTACTTCAACAAGCAAAAAATAGCAGTGAAATGAGAACATACTGTTAATTGTTCAATACATTACTCCCTTAATTGATGCCAATTGACTACATAAATACATGCTGACATTATCTGATCTTATTATTTTAGATGCATTGCTGTTAATGCTACTAATTGATAAAATACAAATAAGATACCCAAAAATTATGATCGGTTCGCTGTATAGGCACTAATTTACACTGAAATTCGCAATTTTGACCCAAAACTTGGTTCGTTTTAACAGTTAATTTGCTATACATAGTTCATTCTATGCATTAAAATTTATTAAAACTATATAGAGGGAAAATCGGGACTTTACAATCAGTTTGTTCTAACCGGTAGTTTGTTGTAAGCGTGTTCATTCTAAAAGTACTTTACTGTACAAAACAAATGCTGACAGTCATTTTGATTGTAATGCTGCAGTGTGCAATTCTGGTTTCAAAAATTAAAGTGCCATAACGACTCCGTGTTTGCAAATCTTGAGAGCCCGCTACCTACCCAGTGACCCTACCAGAAGATACAGTAAATGTTTTGCATGAAACCACGGAAAAGATCTCTATTCAAGACTTTGGTTTACCAGGATTTTGAGATATATGTTGACTGTGTCATTTCGAAAAATCAGTGTAATTTGTACAAATAATTTTTACAAGCCATGCAAGCTAGAGAGTCCTACATGTTTGCGAGCCTCGGGCTCCTGGACTCTCCTCAAAATCGCACACTGTGCTAATAGCGTTTTGGTTTATGTTATAAGCAAATAAATATACTTCGGTTTTAATTGCATTAATATCTTGTGGGATTTTATTTTATAGGTCCTCTAAACACCCAAACACATAGACATTTACTGACCGAAAGTTGTTATATTAAGTATGATCCATTTGTCCTACATTTAATATGATCAGTTCTCACTGGCAACCTATTTTGCCTTTTAGTTGAAATAAAGTATCTGAATTGGTTATGACCAAAACATACCACGTATCCTACTAATCAGTTAAACTGACTACAGCTTATTGTCACTTTCTTTGTATTTGGCCTACAATAAATATATATTTTTTTTAAATCAAATTCTTCTTTTTCTTTTCGTTCCTTAATCATTTGAAGGTTGTTGTGTAAGCCCCCTATTTCTAGTTCGTGCCATTTTGTCGAGGGCTTTCCGACTTCAGCTGCAATTTTTGTAGAGTTATCTCTCTTAGCCTTTGGCTCTTAGAGCCATCCAGCAAGGCAGCATTGATTTGATTTCAGAGTCCCTTCTCTTAGAATGGCTGATGAATCCATTCTATTCACTGGGTTGATTTGATTTTGGAGTGTCCGTTTCCTAGATGTCTTGCCTTCCAAGGCTGATGAATGACATCTATCCAGGTTAATCAAATTTATTGTTGTCAATTTTTGTTTTTCAATTTGCAGTTGCTGCTAACAGATCATTTGATCATCGAAAGGCTGATTGTTTTGCTTGTGCCATACTATCGCATGGAAACCATGTTGATACTAAATCTGATGTCTTTGAAAAGAGATGGGATGATGTTATCTTTGGTGTGGATGGAGTGTTGGTATCCACTAAATATCTACTTGACCTCTTCAGTGATGATGCATGTCCTGAACTCGCAGGAAAGCCAAGATTGTTTTTCATTCAGGTTGGTTTAATTTTAATAATCTTATTGATATAAAGAAGTTCCTTGTTCAGGTGTCAAAGAACTCCAGATGTTCATTTTATAGTATTTGTTGCATAAAGCCCCAGTTGCATGTATATTTTTCATACTTATGCATTTAGAATAGATCCATCTGTTTGTTTATTTTTCTTTTCATCTTAACCTGACCTCAAATTAATGCAATTTTCCTGGTACAGTGGACTTGTCCTAACATGAGGGCGAGATGTTGCCCAGTGGTAAAGTGCTCGCTTGATGTGCGGTCGGTTTGGGATCGATCCTCATCCATCTGTGGGCCCATTGGGCTATTTCTTGCTCCAGCCAGTGCACCATGACTGGTACATCAAAGGCTGTGGTATGTGCTATCCTGTCTATGGGATGGTGCATATAAAAGATCCCTTGCTGCTAATTGAAAAGAGTAGCCCAATAAGTGGTGACAGCGGGTTTCCTCCCTCTATATTTGTGTCATTCTTAACCATATTTCCGACTCCATATAACCGTAAATTAAATGTGTTGAATGCGTCGTTAAATAAACCATTTCCTTTTGGTCCGAACATCTCAACAGCCAATGGAATGGTTTAAAATATTCCATTGAGTCCTATATGCTTCCTGTTCTGGTCAAGCTTTCTAGTTTTCTTTTTGAGATTAATAATTCTTGGATTTCATTTTCCACCCTGTTATGTGCAGACCCTGCTGTGAATTTTTTTTATTGATTGCTCCCCTAACTTAGATAATGGGGAGCCATTTAAGATATTTCCATATTGATATCTTATAAATTGACATGCAAAGGGGAGCTAAAAAGTACTCTGATCTAGTCTAAGCAGCGAGTTCTGTATGTATAATCTAGGTACTGGGGCAGAGCCAATGCTGTTTTTGCCAAAAATAGTGATATGACTTGTAGATTTTATAAAGCAATTGATGATATTTCCTCATTTAATGAAAACTCAGTGGTTTGTTAAAAGTGTGTTTATGTCATGGATTAGTAAAATATGTTAAATTATGGAAAAGCAACGTTGGAACTTCAGTAGGAAATTCAGTTGTTTTATTGGTTTTACAGGCTTGCAGAGGCGAAAAAACTGACAGCGGTGTTAAAAAAATAGTATTAAAAGACAAAGTTTCTGTAGGTGAAGGAGATAATAATAGTGCTGAAGATAGCAAATCAGATGGTGTTGGTGATCAGGGAGACAGTACTGTGGAGACTGATGTAGTGGGGTCAAGACCTTTACAGCATCTGCCGGATCATGATAAACAGCTAGAACAGATGGTTGCCACAAACGGAAGCAAACCTGCATCTGACAGTGACACAAATCATCTTACTGAAGTGGAAGATGACAGATTGACGGACGGAGATAATTTTGACTCTGACAGTTCTTCCGAAAGCTCAAAAACGGAAGATCAAACTGATACCATTGGGACTAAGGGGAATGCATCAGAATTGGGTGCTAAATTGGAGGAAAAGAAAAAACGTAAAGTTGTTACACTGGTTCCAGCACCCTTATTCAAAGATTTCCTGGTTATGTATGCCACAACACCAGGTTAGAATTGTCTGATGTCTTTTTTACATTTATATTTCTTGCATTTATGACTCCTTATTTCCATTGAATAAGCTTTAACCCATTTCAGTTAGAATTATTTAAATTTTTAATACATATTATGTACCCTTTTTAAAGTTTGTTTTCGAGTTTGTTGTTGAAGGTAGCACTGTTTAACCACAAATTTTATCTCCATACAAAATACTATGTGGTATATGTATCTGAATGTTTTGTTAAACAACATTAAGTTTTTTTTTTTTAAAAGCAGATATATCTAAACAGTAACGAGTCGATAGATACCATTTCTCATCAAGTCTTCATTGGAATTTTGTTTGTTAATTATGTTAGGCCATATTCATGGAACTGTTTCATGTACCGGTAGTAGCTGCTATGAAAACATTTAATTAGTCACAGTGAGTAATTCAGGAAACATTTTGTTCAAAAATTTAAAAATTGATGGCAACTATTGTAAAATCCTTTAAGTTTTGTTGGTGTAAAATATTTTGGTTTTGCTATTTTACTATTTTAAAAAAATCATATTTCGTTGTGTACTTAAATTTGTGGATCGAAAAGGCTGATCATAAATTTGTATTATATGTATACATGTACTATATTTTTATTGTGGTCTTAAATTCGTGGACAGTACCAGTCCACGAATTACGTGAAAATTAGACCACCACAAACAAAAGTGTTTTTTCAATACTATTTAAGATTTTAGAATTGTGTAACAATCTCTGTATAATTGTGTAACTGAACAAAAAATTCCCTTGCACATCAATATTTTATTTATTTATTTACTATCTGCATTACAGTTATTGTTGTTATAATTGTAGGCCACTTTGCTTGGCGTCGGAAGACTGGAACGTGGTTTATTAAGAGTCTTACAGAGGTGATGAAGGTCAACAGAAACAAGAATCTGGTGCAGACCTTGACCAAAGTTAGCAGAAAGGTCGCCCTGGATTATGAATCGAACATTCCAGAGAATAAGAAGATGCATGCCAAGAAACAGGTTCCATGCATAATGTCCATGTTAACTAAAGATATTTATTTTACCCAGAAAACATAGTGATATTATTATAGACATGTTAGATATTACTGGTATTATGTTAAAGGTATACTGTCACAGATTTTAGAACCTTATTTCTCCAAAAATGAATAATAAATAAAAATTACATTAATTGTTGGAAAGCAAATCTAGCTATCGCATCACCTTAACTGAACCATGATGGAGTGAAATCCATGTCAACCCTCTCGGCAATTTTAGTTTTTGAATTATGGACCATTGCCATAATTCAATTATTTTTACAAAATATAATAAATGGAGTATAGTGGTTATGAAGATGCTTGAATAAAGTGACTTTTGCGTGAACTGATTTTCGTTTGGTGACCTATTACTTAATAAAGTACATTTAGGGACAAATCATATTATTTTTGTTCAGGTAATACTTTGTTAGGCCATTAAATAGGTCAATGGTCTGTGACAATATGCCTTTAAGGGAAAATAATATAAGCTATTTTGTGGTGCTAATGTAAGGCAAACTGCGATTTTAGCAGGATTCTTTGCTTTTCTTGAATCCATGATTTTGTGCCGGAAGTATAAGATTATGAAATGGAATCCCAGAATATTTATATTATTTCTGTTTTACGCTTTTGCTGTTTATTTAAGTTCACAAAACAAACAACTGGAAATAAGGCACCGGCCACATGACCCATTTTCAACATTATCAGGGTTTTATTTCTAAAATTGACTTGACGCCCATGGCTTTGACTTTGGGAATTTTAGCATCATTTTACAATCACATTGGGAATTTTCAGTTTCATTTTAAAAAAAATAAAGTTAGAATTTAAAATAGTAATACTATACATATACATGTATTTGTAATTTATTCAAATTAATATGTTATATATCTATTTTGTTTTATGAAATCTTATGGGTGTTTGTCAAGTGTTACATATAGCTTTAAAATATATCTTTATATAATAATAAAAAAGGAATTCTTTACATTAAGATTGGGAATTTTTTAGACCAAAATTGGGAATAAAAAAAAAATGACATAGCCTTTGTGAAATTTTGGGGAATGATGCCAATTATCGGAGTCTTAGAAACAGGTGATAAAACCCTGATCATTGTTAATAGCTAATAATTGTGTAACAAACAACTACAGTTAGGGTTTTGCTTGTTGCTAGTTTGGTTATAATCGTAACTGCATGTTTTGTTGTGGGTTTTTTTTTTTCAATTGTTATTTATTCATTAGAATTGTTCACATTGTGAAGGCAGGAGGCATTATTATTTTTTATCCTGACAGATTATGATGACGGATAAAGCAAAGTTCTGCATAAGTATTGTTGATATTATTTGTTTTTGTCTTTTTGTACAAAGCTATATTCATTTATAAAGCTGTTATTTGTGGTTATCAAATTTTTTTATATATGCAGTCCAGCCCCAAAATATTAATCTCTGTCGGCATATGTCATATAATATATAATTACAGCCAACTGCGTGACTTCTTCCTAAAGCTATTTAATCTAAATGTAACTCAAATTCAGTCGGCATATATATATATGTATTACTGACATTTGAAGTAAATTGTTTTGGACACATGCAGTTACATTTTAAGTTGACAATTTAGTTAAATATTAATATATTTATCCATATTAATACAACATTTGAATGTTTAATAATTTTTCCTGCCTTTTACAATTGCCTTCTCGAATCTGTGTGAAAGTTTCATTATTCCTGATTCCCAATTCATATGGAATGCCATCCAAACCTGTCAACCTTTAGTCAAGAGAAAGCAGGAGGTGTGTGTTGAAAAAGCAGGAGATTTTTTTAATTCACACAATTTAACCCAAAATCGCAAGATTTAAAAAAAACAGTATTACAATAAGTTACATGAATACTATATAATGTCATATATACTTGTTAACCTTAGATTTTGGCATTAAAAAAATAATAATAATTTTTTTTAAGTTTAAATATTATTATGATTTAATACATATTTAAAAAAAAAAAAAAATATGTTATCCCAAAATGTTAAGAACATGAACAAGAAATTAAAAAATTAATTAGTACATTTACGGTATTACACTTACAGCCTTACAGGTTGCGTTACATTATCATTTGTGGTTAGTGTACCTAAGTAGGCTACCAAAGACAAGTTTATATAAATTGTATAAATTAATATTAAATTTTTACTATAATGAGGAACGGTGGCGTGGTACTTATTTAAAATCATTATAATGATGCAATAAACATTGTATTTTCATTAATCATAAGTAAAACCTCATTACGGACATCGTGTGAAATATACCAGAATTATTCCCTTTTCCGTGAGTAACTTTATGTCAATGTCAAACGCAACATTTTTTAATTGTACAAAAATAATTTCTTGAAGTGTACCCTTATAACCAACATTTTACTGCACAAACTTACAAAATTAACTGACACAAGTATGTTTATACAGTTAATTGGTCTTTTCGTTGTCTTGCTGTGACATGTGATTTTAACATGCATCGTCACGATCGTGTGTATCGCTGTCAACTCGGGAGTCTGGCAGTTCAGATTCGTCATAGTTGCATTATGATTATGTAATCCAGTGGGAAGACATTTTACAATTCAGAGGTGTTATTAGAACTAAATTGGATAGTTTTATATATATGGCAACACTGAATGTCAATACACAGCCTGTTGAATTAGCGGTAACACGCTTCGTAGTCATTACGATGACAACAAACATTATAATAACACGTCATTTTATAAACTCCATGTGCTTTTTGAAAAATATAAATAGGCTATCCCACAATTCTGACTTCGGCAAAGGTTAAACAGTCGGGACAATTCGGTTTGTTACATTTTCAGAAACTGAAAGTAGTCGACATTTTCCGAATGAGAAAAAAGGCAGAGTTACTTCCCTTATGTTATTTTGACAAAAGAGGATCGATTTTTTTTTATGCTTACAAAAATGTCATTTAAAAGGAGAAATTGTCCTCCCGCACAGGTGAAAGGAGATTTGATCAAATACCGGGAGACTCCCGCGGAATCCGGGAGGGTTGACGAGTCTGATGCCATCACACAAATATTGATTACCTGTCGGCTGTTTAATACCCATTCTCAGTAAGTGAGTATTTTGCTACTGTCTTGTTCAGCTAAATGTATCATCTGAATAGTGTTTATGACACCCATCATTGTACTCCTGTACACTCGCAATTTTTCCCCCTTTTCTTCAAATAGAACACTCCAAAACCAATGTTTGGGTAACTTAATGAAAATTTAACTATGCCAACTGTCGGTCAATGACATCCCCTATTTAAATATTGTATAATTTTTCCGTCCTATTGTTGCCTTCTGGCCAAAGAAAGCATAGCTGTGCCCACTTACTACAGTTTTTAAAAAGTTATCCTA
Organism: Gigantopelta aegis; assembly: GCF_016097555.1. Lineage (NCBI taxonomy): Eukaryota > Metazoa > Mollusca > Gastropoda > Neomphalida > Peltospiridae > Gigantopelta > Gigantopelta aegis. Next base: position 54,060,011 of record NC_054706.1, read on the forward strand.
ATCCTGTAAGCAGATATTGTAACTGAAAATTGCTGTGAAGATGTTTATTTTACCTCTAAAAAGGCTGAACTTCTTGTTTCTGAGTTGCTTTTCCCGAATCATGTTTCCATGTTGTATACCTATCATTGAAACTATTAGTTGTTTTTTATGGATGAAATGTTTGTACTTTCCTGTTGAGTGGTTGTGGCTTTTATATCGAATGGCCCTCAATACCTGTTCCTGGTGAGTTTCTTTGCATACTGAAACTATTCCCAAATGTGTAGCAATGTCTTTCATTAAAACCTTTTGCTTCCCTATTGGATTTCTTTTATTAGTTGTTTTTTATGGATGAAATGTTTGTACTTTCCTGTTGAGTGGTCTGTGGATGTTTATATCTCCACTGTATGGCCCTCTTGGGCTACCTCTTCCTGGTGAGTTTCTTTGCATACTGAAACTATTCCCAAATGTGTAGCAATGTCTTTCATTAAAACCTTTTGCTTCCCTATTGGATTTCTTTTATTCTTCCTGTCTTCCATCTCTGTTGGCATATAACTGTAAAATAAAAAAATGTGTTGAGTGCGTCGTTAAATAAAACATTTCCTTCTTCTTCCTCTCCCAAAATCATGGTGCACTGAAGCTGCACGTACAAAACGAGAAAAAAAGACATTCTTGACATTAATAAAGTTACTTTTTTGCTTTTAAAATAAGTGTAATAGTTTTGACATGTTAACTGTATATAGATGGTGGCGTATAATAAGTAAGGTTTCCTTTGTTCTTTGTGACGTTATCAATAGCCAACACAATCCATCGAACATGGAATCGATCAATTAAAAACAAAAAAATAATGTAAAAGAGTGACACAATTAGCTGTTGAGTTGCTGAGAAAGGACGATTAGGAAGTAGATCTTGGTTATCCTGTTTAACACACCATCCTGTTTCTGCACTACTTGCAATAATTTCATATTGCGATATTGCCTGGGGTGGCTGACCCGCGATAATTTAATGTTGCGCTAATTTCCTGAATTACAGTATTTTCTGGTTGGAATGGGATCTCTTTTACCACAAGTTGAAAGCAGACCGGATTTTTCATCAGATACAATAAATAGAGGCGGTTTCATGTGGGTTTTTTCTAATACGTTTTTTATGTCAACGAGTGATGTGTGAGAAACATATTTTTACCAATTCGCTTACCCTATGCAGAAAATGTACTTGACCATGAACTTTCTAAAAGAAATATGAATAAAAATGATATTTATATAATTATTAAATTAATAATTATTTAATAATACTGTTGTACCTGACAAAGCGATCATCTAAAAAACAAAACATGAATCAAACTCGGTTAAACTTTTATTTACACTCAGCGTCAGGACATTGTGTCAATATTATTTAGCTTCATTCTCAGTTGGTTATAGAAATTTTACCATTATTGCACTTCATATCCATTTTTGTCTGTAGGTAAAATTGTGTAAATTACATTTTTTAAAGTTTCAAACTAAATCCCTGATAAATCAACAATGACCTCGATAATTAAAATGTAATCATAATTGAATCATGAATTTGTTTACAGAAATATAAATATGATTTCTATATGTTTTACTGTAACTAAAATATGACAGTCAAAATAAATTTTCTGTAGATATATACATGTGTGTATGTCATAGCTATGTATATATATAGTAATTGCAGTAGCTAACCATAACAGACCCAGCGTGTTGAAACATGCATGAGTCTTATTCAACTTACTGTGCTAGCACAACAAATATGCTATTCAACCCGAGTCATATCTGCACACGCGGGAATGACTATCATTGTTCAGTCTTAGTTTCTTCCACTGTGGTAGATAAAGGAAATTAATATCTCTCGTCTGATAGGTTTTACCACTACAATCTTCAAACTCCAAAGTTTGTCACATTACCTTTCACTGTTTGTCCCACTTTTGCTTGCACAAATTCCCTGAGTTATATCACAGCTATAGATAAATTTCTCACCGAGAAGAATTTCTCTCCGGCTTTTCTTTCATTGTTCTGTGGGAGTGATTTTTGATACTTTACATGACATTTTCATAATCATGGATTTGCATTTCTGTATAAACATATTGCTATGAATTAAGATCACATTTAATTTAGAATTTAAAATTTTATTGTCTAGAAAATTTTCATGCAGAATCTAAAAAGTAATAGCAAAATTAATGATAATGCCTACAATTAAGATTGAAATGACAGATTAACTACCTAATGCCACACAAAGCAGTATTGAAATGACAGAGTAACTACCTAATGCCACACAGAGCAGTATTGAAATGACAGATTAACTACCTAATGCCACACAGAGCAGTATCCCTTACGGAAATAACTTATACAAACTTATAAGTGAAGTATATTTGACTTATATGCCACTTATAATTGGCGTATAAGTTACCTATATATTGGTATAAGTGAAGTATCAGTGTGTATAAGTGAAAAGAATGGTCACATATATATTAAGCTTATAAGTGACTATCAGTAGTATAAGTGAACTGGAGTTGGATATTTTTCTTGTTATTTGTATAAGTGAAATATTGGTTTGGAGATAGTCCTTTTGCAAAAGAAATGATGTGTTCCAAGTAAACGGGGAAAAAACAGTCCAAAACATTTTCATGGTTATTTTTTAAAAATTCATAACTTCTCACAGGATTTATCAAATTCATTGGGAAAGTGGCTAAACAAACAAACATACATGTAACATGTTTTATAGTATTTACAATAATAAAAAAATAAAAAAAAAATATTGATACACATGATTATATATGAGTAAAACAGGATCATCTTGTAATTATCCCATACTACCTCCTCACTTTCCATAGACCCCCTCCCCTCCCGAAACACCACCAGTCACAATAAAGATCTGTAAAAAGTAGCTGCAGGGGGGAGGGGAGGTGATCCCCATTACAATGTTTATCACAGTATGGATTTATTTTATCCATTATTAAATAGAGAATTTAATAATTTGCAACCACCTTCTATGGAGGGGACTAAAAAAGAAATGTTACAGGGTAGGCCTAGCACCCACATCTCATATATATATATATGGTATTATGTCCCTTGAGACACAGGCCCTTGTGTTTACAATTAATTCAACCAGTTGTTTGCATGTTGGCTTCAAAATGACAAAATGTTTTATCGTCTTTCTCTGCATTTAAGGATGTTGGTAACCGGCCTCGGTGTCATCGTGGTTAAACCATCGGTCAACAGGCTGGTAGGTACTAGGTTCGGATCCCAGTTGAGGCATGGGATTTTTAATCCAGATACCGACTCCAAACCCTGAGTGAGTGCTCCGCAAGGCTCAATGGGTAGGTGTAAACCACTTGCACAGACCAGTGATCCATAACTGGTTCAACAAAGGCCATGGTTTGTGCTATCCTGTCTGTGGGAAGCGCAAATAAAAGATCCCTTGCTGCTAATCGGAAAGAGTAGCCCATGTAGTGGCGGTAGCGGGTTTCCTCAAAATCTGTGTGGTCCTTAACCATATGTCTATAAAAAGTAGCTGCAGGGCGGAGGGGAGGTGATCCCCATCACAATGTTTATCACAGTATGGATTTTTATGTATTATTACCGTAAATACATAATTCAATAATTTGCAACCACCATCTAGGGAGAAGGGAGACTAAAAAAGAAATGTTACAGGGTAGTCCTACCACCCACATCTCATATATATATACAGTATTATGTCCCTTGAGACACAGGCCCTTGTGTTTACAATTAATTCAACCAGTTGTTTGCATGTTGGCTTCAAAATGACAAAATGTTTTATCGTCTTTCTCTGCATTTAAAGATGTTGGCAGACCTTTTTCATGCAAGTATTGCTGCAAGCAATCTGTTTTTGCACACACAGTGTGATATGTGTGTATGTCCCTTGAGACACAGGCCCTTGTGTTTACAATTACTTCACTGATATTCGCATGTATTTCTAAAAAAAAATAAAGTTGTCCACATTTTGTACTGCTGATTGTGAAGTGAGAGGTTTCAAGCACCTTTTGTCGTTAGTGGTTTGTGGTATCTTATCAGTTGATCAGTCTGTGAGATTTCTCTCTTTTAGGTGCATTGGCATTCACGGAACATAACCACATGCTACAAGCATGTTTACCTACATTAAATTCAGTTTTTTTGTTGTTGTTTTTTTAAAGTTGACTTTAATAGTCTGGAATTTGGACAAAAAAACCCCAAACTTGTGCTTATAAATCATTTTGAGTCTAGGGCACTTCAAACGGAGGGGATGGGGTGGTCACTCGCACCCATGTGATCCCCGCTGGATCTGCCAATTCAGGCAGGCCAAACTGAAAGACTACTTTAAAATAAATTATAAATCACAACCACAACTTATGGTTCTCAGAGGAACAATACAGCCGATTCACAAATTCAGTTTCTCAACGATCTCTGCCCAGTTAGCCATCCGTAGTTCTCGACCTGTCCCTTTCTATGCCCCCAAAAGAACCCTGTAATGATCATGAACCAGTCTCAGCAATATTTCTTGGTCGTCATCTCACTGGCCTCTTTTCTTTTTCAAAGAAAGTTGTTAGAGAGTCATTGTATGACATTTTGTTCTTTTAAGTGACAAACCCTGGAATTGCTTAATTTTTAATTATCCACGGCACTTTTTTGCCTTGAACTATAATCGTGTTTTTTTTCAGTGGCATGTTTTTTTGCCGTGGACATTTTCTTACTTACAGGGTTTGAGTGATGCAGATGGAGCAGGGGCAGAAAACACAAATATATAAAAAAAATATTTTTAATTTTTTTTATTCATATATCCTCTAGCTGTACAGACATACATTGTATCTCAACACACTCCCATGTTCTGCTGTTATTTCCTGTAGCATTTTCTGCTGTTATTTCCTGTAGCATTTTCTGCTGTCATTTTCTGTAGCACGTCCTGTTATTTCCTGTAACATTTTCTGCTGTTATTTCCTGTAGCATGTCCTGTTGTTATTTCCTGTAGCATTTTCTGCTGTTATTTCCTGTAGCATTTTCTTCTGTTATTTCCTGTAGCATGTCCTGCTCGCTCCACAATTGGAACAGGTGTCTTCTCATTGTTACATAATCAAGTATCCTGGGCCCATATCTTCGAAGCCATCTTAGCCACGATATGTCATAAATCTGTCGTAAGTGACTACAGCAAATGTAGCATATTTTTGAAAGTGTCGTAACTCCAAAATATCATAAATACTAGAAACCAATATGGCGCCTTACTTCTTATTTTGTGATAATGACGAAGATACAACTCCCCAGTTTTGTAAACTCGAAGTATTTTGCTGTCAAAACTTTAAAACAGTGTATTGCAGCCGTGGCCTTTGATTGTTACGCTACCTATTTCAGAAAATTTACCAATGGATATAATGGGGCCTGATCGGGGTTGTTGAAGAAGGCACAGGTGTGAAATGTGACATGCACCTAAATAATATATCGGAAAGCCCAAATAAAAGAAATATTACTGAAGTTAACCCAAATGACAATTTTTCACTAATTACATTAATAAAAAATAGACATGAAACTGTTCCAAAATTAATATTTGAAATGTCTTACTGGTACATAAAAAAATTAAAGATTTTTTTGTATAAATAAATAATTATTTTATTAAATAATATTTATACTGCATTATTAAGATAGTAAAATATGTTGTGTGAACACTTGAGGGGGTGGGTAGATGTATGTACAAACGTTATGTAGTGTTACATGGGATGAGTGTACTGAACAACATTACTAAACGCACTTTTTTATGACTAAAATATTTTGTTTGATTGTTACTACAAGTTATTTATTTCTAAGCGATTGTTTTCTAAACTGCACACAAAAATAGTGAAATTTTTTTAATTTCCAAAACACTTTTACTTTTCTTGTTAAGTAAAACTAAAACTGAAATTATTTACGAAAAAAACCATTTTTGTAGGAGGATGGGACAAACTATATATATATAGATGTAAACACACAATGATGATTATAAATCGAGTTGAAATACATGCATATCTGCGCCATTGGCGTAGCTAGGATTTTGTATTGCCCCCCCCACCCCCCACCCCCCACCCCCCAATATAAAATCCTGGCTATGCCAATGGCGCAGATATGCATGTCTTGTATATGCAGGTAACTCATATTGGGGAGGGGCAAATCCACACTATGTATGACTGTATGTATGTATGATTTTATAAAATTTAATAGTTACAAAAAAAGGTTTGATTGTGGGGGGTGGGGGTGGCATGACCCTGTGTCCTCGCCCCCCTATAGGTAGCACTAGACCAAATAACTTCCAGCTGGGTCAAAGTTCGAGGTGCACCGAACTTTTGATAGAGAAGTGAACACCACAAGTCCTGTGATTGGTTATAAATGTGAGTGTGTTGGTTGTAAAAAATAATAGTTTTATCTGTGTTAAAAAAAAAAAGCAATTTTATTTCATCTAGTACCAATGTGTCAAGTAGCCTTGTGCTTGAAACATGTATGGGGTACCTGTAAAAAAAAGTACTCGAATTTTGTGCGGAACTAGGGTAGTCATAGACGCTACCCGTTATCTCAGAAACGAGCAGCTTGACCCCCATTTTTTTCTGATTCACTTTAAGTGTGAGGGGTGGCAGTATTTATATCCGTGGCGTTTATGTCGGTTGATACGTTGCAGGTAGGAGTTTTAGCCACATATGTTACTATTGTCGTCTATGGGATTTGATTTGGTAGTATACACCCTATAGCACATATTCAGTGCATAATAAAAAATATTATGATTTTGTCATTTTATTTAATTAAACTATACTGATTGATTAATTAGCCATCACTCGACCATGCAAGTTCACAATGACCTTGACCTTGACAATAATCTCTGTACATGGCTCTGAATGGAGTTTGAATCAAAGTTAGCACTGAAGAAAAGTTGGTTTTGGCCTATAATTCATACTGTAAAGATTTCAATAATTTCTTTTTACATGGTATTTGACTTGCCATATACAACTGCTCTTAAATATGGTATTATATATAGGCAACCTGAACTAAGATTTTAATAGCAATTTATTTTTATATTAAAAATAGCATGTGCCAATAGTGGGTTAATGTCTTTAGTTTCCATTAACATTGTTAATTTTTTATGTATGTAATTCTGAAAAGTCAAATTTGTAAAGAACTTGATTTTTATTGTCATTTTGACATATTTATAGGATGCTAAGTTATATTTTAGACAAAATAGTAGTTTTATGAAAAAATTTAAGTAAATTTGAAGAAAAACTTTACCAAAAACATAATTAAATTTGTTGTCACTATTGTGCCTTCTATTCTTATTTGTACATAACAATAAGGTTGTTAAACATATACTTAGATCTTCAGATAATTTTTTCTTCTTAATAATCACTTAGTTAGCTCTCATGAAAAGCATTTTGAGTTTATACTAGATTCAGAACCAATTTTTTCAGATTTGTTTATCTGCCTTGGATTAAGTTGATAATTTATTTTATTGTTAAAGCTGTATTACCTAATGTTACTAGCTAAATAAAATGCTGGATTACAGATTGTAGGAATACATCTAATATACATATTGTATTCATCCGGATTAGAAAATAATGCAAGAAAATAGATGTTCGGGTAATTTTGTCATTTAAAAATAGTTTTTTTCAGTAATTAATCAAAAATAAATGTGTGAAAGCTGCATGATAATTCCAGATATCACAACTATTAAAACCTCCAACTACAGTAGGCTATAAATAAAATATAGTCAGGAATATTGGTGGCTGCCAATGGTTTTCATGGTTCATTATGAAAATCAGCATGGCCGATGGATTTGAAATTCCCACACCTGGTAACTTGAAGACACCCACACCCAGCATACAGGATTTCCTCCCAACACTAATGTTCAGGACATTAAGTCATTACTTCATACAGGTACAGTCATGTTTGTGTTTCCTTCCTCAGACAGTGTATTTTTTTAATACTGATATTTCTTTGATATGCCTGTTAAGGTCTTCATAATCTAGGGGTCAATCATGTGCATGTGTTTAATGGAATTCTTTAAAGGGGTAGATGTACTCTGACTATCTTTGTTGTCTCTACATATATACCTGAGTACACACACCCAACTGAAAGTAAATATCTTAAGGAGTTTTATTTTAAAACATTTTGTTGTTTAATATGACATATTGCATTTGTACAAAACTATATGCAATATATATGTTTTTTGAGGTGTACATTATATTAGGTTGCACTGTAGAAACAACAGTTTCAGTGAGGTTGTCAGTTTATGTCAGAATACACCAGATCCTGGTTGTCATAAAGACACATAGCTGGACACTTTTTGAAAAATGTATGTTATCAGTATAGGTAGCACTAGACCAAATAACTTCCAGCTGGGTCAAAGTTCGAGGTGCACCGAACTTTTGATAGAGAAGTGAACACCACAAGTCCTGTGATTGGTTATAAATGTGAGTGTGTTGGTTGTAAAAAATAATAGTTTTATCTGTGTTAAAAAAAAAAAGCAATTTTATTTCATCTAGTACCAATGTGTCAAGTAGCCTTGTGCTTGAAACATGTATGGGGTACCTGTAAAAAAAAGTACTCGAATTTTGTGCGGAACTAGGGTAGTCATAGACGCTACCCGTTATCTCAGAAACGAGCAGCTTGACCCCCATTTTTTTCTGATTCACTTTAAGTGTGAGGGGTGGCAGTATTTATATCCGTGGCGTTTATGTCGGTTGATACGTTGCAGGTAGGAGTTTTAGCCACATATGTTACTATTGTCATCTATGGGATTTGATTTGGTAGTATACACCCTATACCACTGATCAGCACTTTCCCAAATCGCAAAACAAACCAAATCAAATAAAATCAGTTTATTCATAAGTACACATACACCATAGCATGTCTTGTTTGGAAATGGGAAAGGTCTCCAAACTTTAAATAATTTTTAAAAGTTGTGGGGTGTATGGTTTAGCATTATGGGGGAGGGAGGGTGTCTAATTTTGACACAAATATTTGAACGGCCCCTTAGGCTGTATCCATTTTCCGTAAGGGATTTGTTATTAAAGTATAACTTTAAAGTTTGTTTTGTTTAATGACACCACTAGAGCACATTGATTTATTAAATATTGGCTAGTGGATGTCAAACATTTGGTAATTTCGACATAATATAGTCTTAATGAGAAAACCCGCTACAGTTTTCCATTAGTAGCAAGGGATATTTTATATGCACCACCCATAGACATGATAACACAGGCCTACCATGGCCAGTCGTGGTGTACTGGCTGAGACGAGAAATAGCCTGTGCCCCCCCTCCAAAAAAAGAAAGAAATAGCCCAATGTACCCACCGATGGTATCGATCCCAGACCGAGGGCTTTACCACTGGTCTAAAATATTCATGATCAAATCATTTTAAAAGTTGAATTATGTGTATAGTACTTTGTGTTCTGGGTCTAATGTAGCCTAATCACTGTTAAACAGCCAAAAGAAGAGAAAATAAAGTTGGACGTCTCCCCCCACATCCGAAATTAATATTTCCAATTCTGTGGAACCCAGGTTTCCCTTACGGGGCCTCTTTGTCGGTGTTTGGGTGCTTGCATAATATCCATTCTGCCAAGTCAACTGTACCGAGCTGAAGTTTAAAGGGAATTTCCTTGATGACGTCACCGAGAAATACCCCATCTTTTTTATCTCCATTTAATGAGAGTTCCCATTTTTGTTTGCAATAAATATCGTAAATCATGACACACTATAAGATAATTTTACGATACCTTCGAAAATCTGTCGCATCTTAAATCTATGACATTCGTATTTTGCTCGTAACTAGCTACGATATGTCGTAGCCAAGATGGCTTCGAAAATACGGTCCCTGTGCAGGTGTTGAATCGGTGTCCTCCTAAATGTCGGACATTCCATAACACAGACTCCTTAAAACAACACAAGACACAGTTGAGCACATTTTACCTTGAATAATACATGTAGTAAATAATAGAATAGTCTGATACAACTAAATACAGAACACAGAACATAATTATATAAAATTGGATTTATTTATACATTTTAATACATGTCCATTTGACGCATTTTTATCCTAATTTTAAAAGATGTCCAATGGCTTCCAAGAACTGAATGTTTGTAATAACTGAATGGGTGTTTTCTGGCCAAGTGTTAGCTGTGCCTTCAGTCTGACGATTCTATTTTCCATCTGTTTGTAATAACTGAATGGGTGTTTTCTGGCCAAGTGTTAGCTGTGCCTTCAGTCTGACAATTCTATTTTCTGTCTGTTTGTAATAACTGAATGGGTGTTTTCTGGCCAAGTGTTAGCTGTGCCTTCAGTCTGACGATTCTATTTTCTGTCTGTTTGTAATAACTGAATGGGTGTTTTCTGGCCAAGTGTTAGCTGTGCCTTCAGTCTGACGATTCTATTTTCCATCTGTTTGTAATAACTGAATGGGTGTTTTCTGGCCAAGTGTTAGCTGTGCCTTCAGTCTGACAATTCTATTTTCTGTCTGTTTGTAATAACTGAATGGGTGTTTTCTGGCCAAGTGTTAGCTGTGCCTTCAGTCTGACGATTCTATTTTCTGTCTGTTTGTAATAACTGAATGGGTGTTTTCTGGCCAAGTGTTAGCTGTGCCTTCAGTCTGACGATTCTATTTTCTGTCTGTTTGTAATAACTGAATGGGTGTTTTCTGGCCAAGTGTTAGCTGTGCCTTCAGTCTGACGATTCTATTTTCTGTCTGTTTGTAATAACTGAATGGGTGTTTTCTGGCCAAGTGTTAGCTGTGCCTTCAGTCTGACGATTCTATTTTCTGTCTGTTTGTAATAACTGAATGGGTGTTTTCTGGCCAAGTGTTAGCTGTGCCTTCAGTCTGACGATTCTATTTTCTGTCTGTTTGTAATAACTGAATGGGTGTTTTCTGGCCAAGTGTTACCTGTGCCTTCAGTCTGACGATTCTATTTTCCATCTGTTTGTAATAACTGAATGGGTGTTTTCTGGCCAAGTGTTACCTGTGCCTTCAGTCTGACGATTCTATTTTCCATCTGTTTGTAATAACTGAATGGGTGTTTTCTGGCCAAGTGTTAGCTGTGCCTTCAGTCTCGCGATTCTATTTTCCATCTGTTTGTAATAACTGAATGGGTGTTTTCTGGCCAAGTGTTAGCTGTGCCTTCAGTCTGACGATTCTATTTTCCGTCTGTTTGTAATAACTGAATTCGGTGTTTTCTGGCCAAGTGTTAGCTGTGCCTTCAGTCTGACGATTCTATTTTCTGTCTGTTTGTAATAACTGAATGGGTGTTTTCTGGCCAAGTGTTAGCTGTGCCTTCAGTCTGACGATTCTATTTTCCGTCTGTTTGTAATAACTGAATTCGGTGTTTTCTGGCCAAGTGTTAGCTGTGCCTTCAGTCTGACGATTCTATTTTCCATCTGTTTGTAATAACTGAATGGGTGTTTTCTGGCCAAGTGTTAGCTGTGCCTTCAGTCTCGCGATTCTATTTTCCATCTGTTTGTAATAACTGAATGGGTGTTTTCTGGCCAAGTGTTAGCTGTGCCTTCAGTCTGACGATTCTATTTTCCGTCTGTTTGTAATAACTGAATTCGGTGTTTTCTGGCCAAGTGTTAGCTGTGCCTTCAGTCTGACGATTCTATTTTCTGTCTGTTTGTAATAACTGAATGGGTGTTTTCTGGCCAAGTGTTAGCTGTGCCTTCAGTCTGACGATTCTATTTTCCGTCTGTTTGTAATAACTGAATGGGTGTTTTCTGGCCAAGTGTTAGCTGTGCCTTCAGTCTGACGATTCTATTTTCTGTCTGTTTGTAATAACTGAATGGGTGTTTTCTGGCCAAGTGTTAGCTGTGCCTTCAGTCTGACGATTCTATTTTCTGTCTGTTTGTAATAACTGAATGGGTGTTTTATGGCCAAGTGTTAGCTGTGCCTTCAGTCTCGCGATTCTATTTTCCATCTGTTTGTAAAAACTGAATTCGGTGTTTTTTGGCCAAGTGTTACCTGTGCCTTCAGTCTGACAATTCTATTTTCCATCTGTAATAACTGAATGGGTGTTTTTTGGCCAAGTGTTACCTGTGCCTTCAGTCTGACAATTCTATTTTCCATCTGTAATAACTGAATGGGTGTTTTTTGGCCAAGTGTTACCTGTGCCTTCAGTCTGACAATTCTATTTTCCATCTGTAATAACTGAATGGGTGTTTTTTGGCCAAGTGTTACCTGTGCCTTCAGTCTGACAATTCTATTTTCCATCTGTAATAACTGAATGGGTGTTTTTTGGCCAAGTGTTACCTGTGCCTTCAGTCTGACAATTCTATTTTCCATCTGTAATAACTGAATGGGTGTTTTCTGGCCAAGTGTTAGCTGTGCCGTCAGTCTGACAATTCTATTTTCCATCTGTAATAACTGAATGGGTGTTTTTTGGTCAAGTGTTACCTGTGCCTTCAGTCTGACAATTCTATTTTCCATCTGTAATAACTGAATGGGTGTTTTCTGGCCAAGTGTTAGCTGTGCCTTCAGTCTGACAATTCTATTTTCCATCTGTTTGTAATAACTGAATGGGTGTTTTCTGGCCAAGTGTTAGCTGTGCCTTCAGTCTGACAATTCTATTTTCCGTCTGTTTGTAATAACTGAATGGGTGTTTTCTGGCCAAGTGTTAGCTGTGCCTTCAGTCTGACAATTCTATTTTCCGTCTGTTTGTAATAACTGAATGGGTGTTTTATGGCCAAGTGTTAGCTGTGCCTTCAGTCTCGCGATTCTATTTTCCGTCTGTTTGTAATAACTGAATGGGTGTTTTATGGCCAAGTGTTAGCTGTGCCTTCAGTCTCGCGATTCTATTTTCCATCTGTTTGTAGACTCTTTCTTGGTGGTGGGGCAGCTCCAAAGTTTTATCTGTCTCAATTTAGCATGTTCTGATGTTTCTGTTCCCTTTATCAATTCTACAGCTCTGTACTTATTTGGATGGTGAAGTTGAATTCACCGGTTCATTCTGAAATGGACATTGGTCGTTAAAGACATAATAATCATTGATGTAAAAACATTGTCTTTCTGAAGTGAAATGAATAATGGAAATATTTCATAGGAAAAACCACCGAGTTAATCTCTTTTAAAAAAACATGGACCTCAAAAAGTACAGTATCTTTACATTTATTACTTCCATTTACCAGATTACAATTAAGCTGTCGCTGTTGCTTGTGTGGGAATCAGTAGATATAAGAAAAGATTTCAAATAGCTACTGTGCAATAAATAATAACTTCCAATGACAAATATATCATAACCAGCTATGGTACTGAGGGATCCCGTTACAATAATCATCTATACATGGTGTCACATGACACGATGATCTCCATGGTGTTGCGATATGACACACACATTGCCTTTTTATCACAACCAAATTCCCAAAATTATTTCTTATATCTGCTCAATAGCGTCCCTGCATTCTTCATACAGCTGGTTTTGTTAATTTGCCTCCCAATGCCTTTATAAATATGTTTTCCCATTGTGTGATTTTGTCTCTTCCTTAAATCAATATTTCTGGGTTGTAATGATTGTTTCAACATACATAATATGAGAATAGTTCAAATTCATACTTAATGTTTTGTCTTCGTAATTGCTCTAAAACTTAATGAATACACCATTGCATATATGTTCGACAGACTTGTCCCAACATGTGGCAGAAGTGCCTCTGAATTTCTTCTCAATTATTTTGCTTATGAGCAACACTTTTTAACACGTTTTATTAGTTGCCTGTCCGGGATTGCTGGGGAGTCGCAGTAGGTGCACAGTTCTTGTTTGTAGCACTTGACCAGTGGGCAGTTCTCTTTGACCTGAAACTGGAACAGTGGCCATTTGTATATCAGCTGCGTTGTAACTAGTTTTAAACAATTAGTTTTCTTTTCAATACAAAATGTGTTTATCTGACATATCTGCTGTCTGTTCCAGTTCTACATGTACATGTTCATCTCTGCAAGTACAGTTACGTCTTTGTAATGATTGTTTCAAAAAGGGTTTTCAGTTCAGCAATTTCTTTCGAGAGGTCCTGGAAAGTGTGATTTAATGTGCCAGATGTGTTTGTGAATGGTTTCTCCTACATCCGAGTGCAATTGTGCCATTACATTTTGTACATTCATTTTAATCAGTTGCAATACTGCTCAGATATTTTGCTTAAAAGTGTAAAAGTATAAATATAAAAGTGTACCCTACCCCCCCCCCCCCCCCCCCCTTTTTATCACCTTCTTACGCCACTGACAAGCTATGAAGAATTACACATTATCTGTCAAGAATGAGTGGTATGTTGTAAACCTGAACCTTTGGCAAGGGTTTTACAACATTCATTCATGAGGGGCAGATAATTCCGAACTCCTCGTTATTTTCTTTATTACTCATTGTCACTTTTAATTGGTTTTTAATATAAAAATTCCTCTGCTGCCTACAACAGTCATCGGTCATTACATCATATAACCGTATGTGCATTACGGTGTTCTTTTTATAGCCAAATGTTTACAATACAAAATAATATCACTGTGATTGTATTAAAAAAGTAATTGTGTTTCTATGTTATTAAAGCTGATGCTTATGAAAATATACCATTTTATGTTTATGAAAAAAATGAGTTAATACTTTCCAGTAAATCATATAACGTAGTGTAATCTGACTCGTGAATGGAAACATTATATGAATGAAAGTGAATTCTGGCCATGGCTAACAACCAACCAAACGTCATTTTTAAGCCAGCCAATCAATGTTTATTTTACAACAAAATTGTCATGCTAATAAATTTTAAAAGAACAAAATTGATAACTGTATCAGTGCTCGCTTGCCTGTGATATCCACAGTTGACTCCAAATAAGAAAAGACAGACCTTTTTTCTCTCCAGTGAAGAATTGAAACATTAATAACTACAAAATGTGGATTTATAGTCGAAACAGATTAATCTTGTCTGAAAAAAAACTAAATCCCAATTCATTAGATTGATTTTTGATTTTTTTATATTAATAAATCCTGTTATACATGTATAGTAACCTGGTCATGTGGTTGCACATTTAATGGGTTGTTGGTTTGTTGCTGTTATTGTTTGTTTTTGGGTGGTGGAGTATGTGTTTTAAAGATTAAATAGTCAGTTGGTAGTGATTAGGACAATATAAATTCAACCTGTGAAGACATAAGGGGCCAGATTTACAAAGCCTGGTTGTTGTTTACTTACATGTACACATGTCTAACTACATGTATTTACAAAGCCTGGTTGTTGTTTACTTACATGTACACATGTCTAACTACATGTATTTACAAAGCCTGGTTGTTGTTTACTTACATGTACACATGTCTAACTACATGTATCTACAATGCCTGGTTGTTGTTTACTTACATGTACACGTCTAACTACATGTATCTACAAAGCCTGGTTGTTGTTTACTTACATGTACACATCTCTAACTACATGTATCTACAAAGCCTGGTTGTTGTTTACTTACATGTACACATCTCTAACTACATGTATCTACAAAGCCTGGTTGTTGTTTACTTACATGTACACATGTCTAACTACATGGATCTACAAAGCCTGGTTGTTGTTTACTTACATGTACACATGTCTAACTACATGGATCTACAAAGCCTGGTTGTTGTTTACTTACATGTACACATGTCTAACTACATGGATCTACAAAGCCTGGTTGTTGTCTACTTACATGTACACATGTCTAACTACATGGATCTACAAAGCCTGGTTGTTGTCTACTTACATGTACACATGTCTAACTACATGTATCTACAATGCCTGGTTGTTGTTTACTTACATGTACACGTCTAACTACATGTATCTACAAAGCCTGGTTGTTGTTTACTTACATGTACACATCTCTAACTACATGTATCTACAAAGCCTGGTTGTTGTTTACTTACATGTACACATCTCTAACTACATGTATCTACAAAGCCTGGTTGTTGTTTACTTACATGTACACATGTCTAACTACATGTATTTACAAAGCCTGGTTGTTGTTTACTTACATGTACACATGTCTAACTACATGTATTTACAAAGCCTGGTTGTTGTTTACTTACATGTACACATGTCTAACTACATGGATCTACAAAGCCTGGTTGTTGTCTACTTACATGTACACATGTCTAACTACATGGATCTACAAAGCCTGGTTGTTGTTTACTGCCTGGTTGTTGTTTACTTACATGTACACATGTCTAACTACATGGATCTACAAAGCCTGGTTGTTGTTTACTTACATGTACACATGTCTAACTACATGGATCTACAATGCCTGGTTGTTGTTTACTTACATGTACACATGTCTAACTACATGGATCTACAATGCCTGGTTGTTGTTTTCACTTACATGTACACATGTCTAACTACATGTATCTACAAAGCCTGGTTGTTGTTTACTTACATGTACACATGTCTAACTACATGTATCTACAAAGCCTGGTTGTTGTTTACTTACATGTACACATGTCTAACTACATGTATCTACAAAGCCTGGTTGTTGTTTACTTACATGTACACATGTCTAACTACATGTATCTACAAAGCCTGGTTGTTGTTTACTTACATGTACACATGTCTAACTACATGTATCTACAAAGCCTGGTTGTTGTTTACTTACATGTACACATGTCTAACTACATGTATTTACAAAGCCTGGTTGTTGTTTTCACTTACATGTACACATGTCTAACTACATGTATTTACAAAGCCTGGTTGTTGTTTACTTACATGTACACATGTCTAACTACATGGATCTACAAAGCCTGGTTGTTGTTTACTTACATGTACACATGTCTAACTACATGGATCTACAAAGCCTGGTTGTTGTTTACTTACATGTACACATGTCTAACTACATGGATCTACAAAGCCTGGTTGTTGTTTACTTACATGTACACATGTCTAACTACATGGATCTACAAAGCCTGGTTGTTGTTTACTTACATGTACACATGTCTAACTACATGGATCTACAAAGCCTGGTTGTTGTTTACTTACATGTACACATGTCTAACTACATGGATCTACAAAGCCTGGTTGTTGTTTACTTACATGTACACATGTCTAACTACATGTATCTACAAAGCCTGGTTGTTGTTTACTTACATGTACACATGTCTAACTACATGTATTTACACGTACACATGTCTAACTACATGTATTTACACGTACACATGTCTAACTGCATGTATTTACACGTACACATGTCTAACTACATGTATTTACACGTACACATGTCTAACTACATGTATTTACACGTACACATGTCTAACTACATGTATTTACAATGCTCAAACAGCTGCGTTTACGAAAAACAGGCTTCGTAAATTAAGTCTTTGTGTGGAAAATAATCTTATGGTTTGTACTGTACAAGTTGTTTTGATACTTTTTACAATGTGCAAACTCATAGCATATGCAATGTACCATTTCTATTCATGTAATTGTTTTTACATAACTGGTAATGATTTCATATGTACATGTACATAGCAATATACCCAGATGGATATGAATGGGATATTTTTAGATGGCTTTGTTACTATTATATTTTAGATGTATATATGTGTTTTACTGCATAACAGAAACTTTATTTTTACTTGTATTATAGAGCAATATATATTGTTTATTGATACTGTTCAAAACAGTTGGTGCCATACCAGTAAATATTGTATGATTACTCATACTATGTTTTTAAGATTGTCAAAAATATGTAGAATTCTTTGGGTTTCTCTGTATTTTTTATTTAGTCATTAAACTATATTTAGAAAAAAATTCTGACTCCTTCCCCCCCCCCCCCCCCCCCCCCCCCCCCCCCCCCCCCGACTCCTTTTTTCCAATAACTTGTCTTTCGTAATTTTATAAAATGTACTCCTTGTCATAAAGATATTTGATGTCTTTTCTCATTTATTAACTAAAGGACACAATCTTTAAGTCTTTCCGTTTCTTTGATACTTGATACTGTTTAAAAGAAGTGATTAATGAATGTTGGAATATATTTTGATATTGTTTTTATATTGGTGCAGATTTTTGCTAGTGATTTGTTTTAATGTCACTTACAAGTATAATGATAAACACACATACATGTACATGTTTCTATACTGGCTCGTCTAGACTGCATGATGCACGATCAGTCATGAGCCCATTGGGCTATTTCTTGTTCCAGCCAGAATTCCACAACCAGGGTTTCTGCCAAAGGGTAAAACGGGTATGGCACCATACCCAAAAGTTTTGCAGATATTATTTTTTAACGTTGACCTTTTGACAAAATTAATTACTCTTATCATTATTGTATGATTTTCTTAACCGTTTGAATTGTTTGGAATTCTTCCATGGCTGATGCAGTCATACATGTAGATTCAATGCAAAAAAAAATTTAAAATAAAAATAAACAAACAAAATTATAATACAATCAGCCAGAAAAAGATGGATTGCCCGTCGGACTGGTAGTTGCATTTTTGAACTCGTCCGTCAGAATTTTTACTAGTTTTTGGTGAGCGGGTGAGTACTTTCTGCACCCCTGTTTTTTTCTTCTGTAGAAGTTTCATTAGTAATACATCTTCCTCATTTAACACTGACATGTTTTAAACAAAATAAACTTTTAACTATCACTAAGAAAATTAATGTTATGTCTTGATAAACCTCAGAAAAGGACATCCTTACATAAAACAGGCCATGGAAAGGATGTTACAAAATGATTCATGTGTATTTTTAAGTAAATAGTGTTTGTAATTATAAGAATTGTTTGGGGCAGGGGGTGAGTTTATCTATGGTAACAGTCACAATTTAGTACTGTTACATTGATAAATTCACCAAAAATAAACAATTCTTACTGTTTTTATGCAGTTGAATCCTAAATTAATTGTCACAAATTTTATCAATTAAATTATGTTCTAAACTTCTATGAGACCGAAATAATTTATATTTATATTTAGCTGATATGAAATGATAATGTGCTGTATATTTATTACTTAGAATATGTCAGAGTTTTATATGCCTGTGCATTATTAGGGAACATTTTGTTCAGTATCACATTAAAATTCGCTATGCAAAATGTAGAAAACAAAATAAACCCTGATGGCATATCCATCCCAAGTGGCTAATTCACAAAGCTCTGGAAAAGTTGGTTGCATTTTATGGAATTGAGCATCCTGGGCCCATATTTCCAAAGCAATCTTAGCCTACGAAATCATAAAACAATCATAATTATGACGTCACTGTGGTGTGTGCTATGGTGACATCACAACCTACAATGGTTTTATGATTTCGAAGTGCTAAGATAGCTTTGAAAAAGCCTGGCAAGGAACATGGTCATTCCGGTGAAAACATACTATACGTGCAAGATTTTGTATCGCACATCTGTTTAAACGAAAAAATTTTTATTGCACTATGAAAATTGTCTTTATTACTACATGTATAGTGAAATTAAATGGGTATGTAATAAAATGTATTATTTACAGTGGGCCATTTATGTTTAAAGATTGCTCTTCTACAACTGAATATGCCAAAAACAAGCTACCTTGTATTGCAACCAAGTTTTTATTGGGTTTAAGCTGTCAATTTGCCAGTTGTGAACTAAAAGTTAAACTTGGCAAATATAGTTGATCAGAAAATTGCCAAAAAGCCAATTTGAAAATCAAATAAATAAAGTATTTAAAAAGCCTTGTTTCATAATTTAGCTACGGTAATTTAAATTTGAATTTGACTACAGATTTCTAGATTAAATTTGCCAAATTGCTAATACATTTTGGTGTAACCAGCTTGAACCATGTACATACAAAATGTAACCAGTATATAACGGTCATGTGCTCAAGAAGGTTACCGGTATGTTCTTATGTTATACATACCAATTGATAATAATTGTTAAAAGTATTGTGTGCAATTTTTCTGTATATAGTCTATATGGTTATATGAATTTTTGGAATAAAATACTTAAAATATCACTTTGTGTATTTTTCTTACAGTGAATGGATTTCAATACCTTCCATTTTAATGTCAACGGTCATTGACACACATTTTGTTTTGTCAAAGGATTGAAATTGTTGAGGGGGGGGGGGGGGAGATTGTACCAATATAGATCATTTCATGAGGCAAGAAAGGTCCCAGTGTTGATTGTAAAGTCCACAGTTTGTTTTGTTTATCCACACCACCTACATTATTTCATTAGTGGACCCATTCTCTTGTTGGGTTTTTCTCCCGTCCCAATCAAATACCAACCCTGTGTACACCACTGTTTCAGATTGTAACCGACTTGATGTACATGTTCACTCCAGCCAGTGCACCACGACTGGTACATCAAACTTGAAAGGCTGTGGTATGTGCTATCCTGTCTGTGGGATGGTGCATATAAAAGATCCCTTACTGCTAATTGAAAAAGAGCAGCCCATGAAGTGGTGACAGCGGGTTTCCTCTCTCAATATCTGTGTGGTCCTTAATCATATGTCCGATGCCATATAACTGTAAATATAATGTGTTGAGTGTGTTGTTAAATAAAGCATTTCCTGATGTACATGTATATAACTAATCCTGCTGTAGGATGAATAGGATTAATGTAGAGTATTGGAGGACTGGTTTTGCATAAAATATGAATTCTCCCCCAACATCATCCCCAAAGACAAAACTTGTTTTAGATCCAAATTGTAAATGATTTGATGTTTATGCTTTAAAAAAAAAGCCTGTATTGGCAAAAGTAAATTTGATAAATGTTGAGTACAAGACAAAGAACTTTGGTGTGTAACAACTACGGTGCTGAAAGAATATCCAGAAGATTCTTCATCATCTAAAATGTGCCACTGAATAAGATTCCGGGCGGGATTTGATTTAGCTCAGTCGGTCGAGTGCTCGTATTACAGGATCGAACCACATTGATCGATCAACCAATTTTTTTCATTCCAACCAGTGCATCACAACTGGTCAAAGGCCGTGGTATGTGCTTTTCTGTCTGTGGGAAAGAGAATATAAAAGATCCTTTGCTGCATTAGGAAACATGTAGCGGGTTTCCTCTGATGTCTATGTGTCGAAATTACTAAATATTTGACATTCAATAGGCTGTGATTAATTAATCAATGTGCTCTAGTGGTGTCATTAAAACAAAAAATGCCACTGAATATGATTCAGAGCACATGAAGAGTTCTCACTTGATTTTGATGATCAATTTACAATAACTAAAGTACACAGTTTAATGAAAAGCAACGGACCATAACCCTAGAAGGGCAACCTTTGTATATATACATATACATGTATATATATACTCTTCAAAAAAAGAAACGCAAAAGGGTACAAATGGGTTATAACTCCGATTTTATGTTTCCTACCGGTTCATGCTTTGTCAATATAAGGTCATTGCATGTCCCAAACACATTCCCACGGTTACATTCGATAAAACGCAGCTACTGTACAATAAAGTTCCAAAATGTGAATATTCGCAAAAACGCAGCCACGTGCAAACCATGTCACCACTGCACGTGCGTTGTCTGCACGTGCAACATGAACACCGACAGTATAAAAGTGCAGGGTGTTCGCTTGCCTGGCCTCTGTATCTGGCCGACAGTTGACAATCCAGGACATGCCACGTCTCAGTGAACCGCAGAGAAGCAATGCCATCGGCCGACTAGACGCAGGCGAATCCAGAACGGCCGTTGCCAGGGCATTCCATGTGTCCCCAAGCACCATCTCCAGACTGTGGGACCGTTACCAGCAACATGGATCAACACGTGACCTCCCTAGATCCGGTCGACCACGGGTCACTACCCCGGGCAGGACCGCTACATCCGGGTACGCCACCTTCGGGAACGATTGACTACTGCCACCTCCACAGCCGCAGCAATACCAGGTTTGCGCAGGATATCCGACCAGACCGCACGGAACCGCCTACGTGAGGTAGGAATTCGTGCCAGACGTCCAGTTCGAGGTGTCATCTTAACACCACAACACCGTCGACTCCGACTGCAGTGGTGCCAGATTCATCGACAATGGCCTCAACTGCGATGGAGACAGGTGTGGTTCAGTGACGAGTCCCGATTTCTGCTCCGACGTCATGATGGAAGATGTCGCGTGTATAGGCGTCGTGGTGAACGTTATGCGGCAAACTGCGTGCAGGAAGTGGACAGATTCGGCGGGGGTAGTGTCATGGTGTGGGCAGCCATCTCACACACTGGCAGAACTGACCTGGTCCACGTGCAGGGCAACCTGAATGCACAGGGCTACATTGACCAGATCCTCCGGCCACACATCGTTCCAGTTATGGCCAACACCAACGCAGTGTTCCAACATGACAACGCCAGGCCTCACACAGCACGTCTCATAACGGCTTTCCTACAGAACAACAACATTAATGTCCTTCCTTGGCCATCGATATCACCGGATTTGAACCCAATTGAGCATCTATGGGACGAGTTGGACCGACGCCTCCGACAGCGACAACCACAGCCCCAGACCCTGCCCGAGCTGGCAGCAGCCTTGCAGGCCGAGTGGGCCACCATCCCCCGGGACATCATCCGTACTCTGGTTGCTTCAATGGGCAGGCGGTGCCAGGCAGTTGTCAACACACGCGGAGGCCACACCCGGTATTGACTCCAGATGACCTTGACCTTGGTGGTGTGTCCTATCACTTACTCACAATGGACTAGAGTGAATTGTGAACAATCCTGCAACATTTGGTAATTATCGGACTCACCATTCAATAATTAAATCAATTCTCCAAATGTTACGACAATGTGGTTTTGCGTTTCTTCTTTTGAAGAGTATATGTTAGTTTGTTTTGTTTAATGACACTACTAGAGCACACTTATTTATTGAGGGTCAAACATTTGGTAATTTTGACAGTCTTAGAAGAGAACCCGCTATATTTTTCCATTAGTAGCAAGGTATCTTTTATATATACCATCTCGCAGACAGGATAGCACATACCATGGCATTTGATGAGTCATGGTGCACTGGTTGGAATGGGAAATAGTTTAATGAACCCACTGTCGGGGATGGATCCTAGACTGCATCAGGTGAGCACTTTACCACTTGGCTACATCCCGCCCTTTTTAATTATATATTAAAAAAAACACATAACACCTCATCATTTTGTATACATGTTCATTCTTTTGTAATTTCAAACCACAAACATACATTACTGCACAATTTGGTTAGCATTCCAGTTCTATGTACATGTTTTATATGTATAATATAGTATCGTATGTATATAATGACCTACAAGAATAGACTAATCTCAGCCGAGACATTATGCACGTGGACAGAATTGAATGGTCTCGCAACAAAAATCTCACTCCGACAGATTTAGTTATGGTCAATGAATATGAATTTGCTTGAAAACATGAAGTTTAATGATCATGTTTGAGTATGATGTCTTGGGTCTACCCCATCCCATTCCAGCTGTTACCTAAATTGGTAAAGAAATGAAAGTTGCTTAGTCAAACTGACCCATACATTTTATTTTTTTAAATGGGGGTATAATCTTAACACTTAATACATGCACTGGCGTAGCCTCTGTGTGTGTCTGTGGTGTGTGTGGTGTGTGTGTGTGTGCATGTGTGAGAGAGATAATTACACCCCCACCATGTTATATATTTTCCTATTGCTACATAACATGACTCAGACAATGTGGTTGGCTCGTCCCAATATAAAATCCTGGCTACGCCGGTGAATACATGTACCGAAAGTTCTAGCAAAATCATTTGTTTAATACTGGTCGTAAAAGAGTTTTAAAAAATTACATTTCTGAGTAGCTGATACATTAAAAACTACATTTACTGGTAATATGTACTGATATTATGTTCTACATTTTTCTGGTTATATGTTAAATTGCACTTTACATTTAAGAGCAAATGAAAAGACAAGTGATACTTTTTTCCTCTGTGATGCAAAATGTTAACAGTTATTCGTTAAGTAGGTATTTGGAAGACTAACAAGCAAGCTAAATTCAACAGCAGTCTGCAACAAAATGCTTATAAAATGGAATTCAATGTGGCACACATTGATTTGTCCTAATTTAACAACATTTAAGGCTCACAGTAATGCCTTTCAAAGAATAGAATTTGTGATTTCATATATGGTAATAATATCAACTAATAAATGAAATGTAGGTCACAATGACCTATTTTTCATTTGACTTTTGTAAGTAAACAGAATACAGATTAAACTGAATTGAGATGTAAGATATTTCTTACACATGACAATTTGCAAAAATATATAAACATGTATATACACTAATTACTTTGTTAAAATTAACAACAGAAACATTGGCATTTAGTAGGTAAACAAGCCTATAACAGAACAGCACTAGCATGATGTGATCAACACATGATCAACTTTAAATTTCAAAACAATGTAAATCATGTACTTTGTATAGGGTGCTATTTTCTTGAAGACACTCATGTCAACATTTTCTTTTACAAAGCTACATTTATCTTAAATTACTAACTCATGCACATAAAATTCATTCCAAAGCACCATTCAGTAATTTAAATAACAAATTACTTTTTGGTTCTGTACACAAAAGAAAAATCATGGAATGTTGAAACAATTATTTTATGAATGTTAATATTTTTGCCAAAGCCTGCCATTTTTTAGGGAATGGTCTTTGTTACATTTTGAGTTCTCTCAGCAGTTAACAGGTTCTCCACATTTTTATGAGTTGTGAAAATATCGCCACATTTACACTAAGCCTTTAAAAAAAAAAGAGAGAGAAGGTTTAAGCACAATGTCCTGCGCATACACCTCCACTATCTGGCCTGTCTGTCCAGTACAGAAGCTGGGCCCATATTTTTAAACCCATCTTGGCACTACAATGTCATGAGTGTAGTAGTGACATTATAGCTTAATAACGTTTTACGATATCATAGTGCTAAGATAGCACTGAAAATCACTAGCTAGGGCCTATATTTTCAAAGCTATCTTAGGGCTATGAAATCGTAAAACTATCGTAAGCTATGACGTCACTATAGCGTGTGCTAAAGTGATGTCATAGCCTACGATGGTTTTATGATATCGTAGTGCTAAGATAGCTTCGAAAATTTCTAGCGAGGTGATTAATGGTTAGTCTAGTGGTTTAACACTTTCGTACTGTGCTGTGTACTTGGGGATGTTTTCCTTATGTGCAGTTTTTGATGCCGCATGGATACAGAACTTGAAAACTGACACGTTAAAAAAATTTTTTTTTTAAATCCAACATTCTGTGATTATCAATAGTTACTGTAGTGGTTTGATCATCACCAAATATTTCTGTTATTAAACACAGACTAAACAATATTAAAATGATGTCATTTGTATATACATTTTATCCCATAAATGTGTTTTCTATTTATTTATTCCTGCATGTATTGAAATTCTGTATTGCTTGTACCTGAAGGCCTTGGGGAAAGATTAGCTTTTGCTGTGTTACCTCATTAAATTTTAATAATAAAATTTTAGACGAAGGAAAATAAATTTTTTTTTATACAAGCAGTGTGATTCGTGATAATGGCACCAAAAACTGCATTCATGGAAAACGGCACTTATTCTGAGCTGGAATCTGTACTGAGATGCATGTCTGCATCAAACACCTACCAATCTTAAGCCCACTTGTTACACAGGTAAGTTTGCTATATTTCATAGACACATTGTTTTTAATATGAAGCTATACAATAAAGACATAACATACGGTATAAAGACTATGATTTAAAGGTAACGGATACAATTCAATGCAACAATTGAATACTGGTACATAAATGATACAATGGGCTAACAGTATTTTAGTTTATGCAGACAGAAACACTTTGTTACAATATTTCTTTACACAACACATGAGTGAAATGTATAATTTTACATTAGTATGTCATTACAAAACACTGATTTCACCAACTGGGTTTCAAAGTATCAACATGATTCCCATTTCATCTTTAGTATTTAAGACGTCTAATGTAGTGGTTCGTAAAGTGTTTTGTGCAACACCCACAAACAAGCCAGTGTCAACCCCAACACCTCCATTCATTCCATCTTTTATGCTAAACTACCAACTGCCTAAAGAAAGTTGGCCAACTTTTTGCTGTCATGGCTGTCATGACTGTTCTGTTGCTAGTTTGAGCACACTACAACTCGATTCTCATCGTATAACCCATTAGTTGTTAATCTGAGCACTCCCATCATCAAGTCAGGAGTTGGGGGAAATTACAATGCAACCGTCGAGTTGGTCAACTTTTTGTTGGCAGTTGACAGTCTGAACCTAACATTAGCCTCATAAAAATGAGATAGAAACATTACTTTTTCAATCAATAGTGGTGCTGATGGCATCAACTTCTCCACTTAGCTCTCCATTTGATTTTCACATTTAGCTCCAAATCTCACAAAATAAGCCATAGTCACAAGTGGGTTTTCACATCAATCAGGAGTGGGAATTCTCCTCAGATCAGCTGTTTTCCTCTCATGGAACATTGCATTTCCTCGCATTTTAATCGTCCTTTCCTCCAAAATATGTCAGATGGCACAGATTTTAACCTAGGATTTCAAGAATTTCTGTATCCCCTCTAGACTTCCTCTTTTTTACAGTTCACCAATTTCCACCCTGATCAATGCATCTTTATAAATATTAATTACTTGTCATTAGTGATTTTTAAAATACAATTAGATTAATCATGTATTTTACATTGTTGATTATTAGTTTAAATTCACAAATTTAGTTCTTAAGAATTATTGTTTTATAGTCAAACCTTCAAGCAAAGGTTTTTCCAGTGACATATCCTAAAATCTCACACACTCCAGTTTAAGAACAAATCACCTGAAGAACATTTTTATTCTAACACTATTTTAAACCAAGTATAAAGAAAACACCAACTTGTGAATTTGATATGTATCGGTTATGATATGACTTGTACACTAAGTTCCATAATACTTTACTCTGGAGGTCAGTCTAAAACTAATGTGTAAATCTTATAATTTGTTTTCTTTCTCTTTATCCACAAGACCAACACTGCAATGAGTACTTTGAATTTATTGTCTTGTTTGTATCAAATTAAGGTTCAAGAATACTGGCCTTGATACACACCTTAGCCAATAGGACCGTTTGTTCAGTTTAATGGGCAATCGTTAGTGATTGGCCCATTGAGCTATTTCTCATTCCAGCCAGTGCTCCACAACTGGTGTAACCAAGACCATTGTATGTACTATCCTGTCTGTAGGATGCTGCATATAAAAGATCCCTTGCTGCTAATAAGAAAGGAGTAGCAGCGGGTTTCCTCTCTCAATATCTGTGTGGTCTTTAACCATATGTCTGATGCTATATTATAACCATAATCAAAATGTGTTGAGTGTGTCGTTAAATAAAACATTTCTGTCTTCCTTGTTAGTGGTTGGTGAAAGTTAAAGTTTATTTTGTTTAACACCACCACTAGAGCACAATGATTAATTAATCATTGGCTATTGGATGTCAAACATTTCCCCATTAGTATCAAACGATCTTTTATATGCATTTTTTCCACAGACAAGACAACACATACCACAGCCTTTTGATATGCCAGTCATGGGATACTGGTTGTGACGAGAAAAAAAACTTGATCAGATAATGAGTACCCTGATGGGGTTTGATCTTACAATTAAAGCACCTCGGGCAAACGTACAGACTGAGCTAGCTAGCTTATCCACTTATCCATTGTTTGGTAACATTAACATGGGAAATTGAACTTGTAAGTAATTTTATTTGACTTTTTAAGCTCACGTTGAAAATGATCAAATATAATACATGGTTAAAACAAAATAAATCCCTCGACACCCTCCAATGATGACACTGTTTCTAATCAACTCACTAAATAGATAAAATAATCTTTTTTTTATCCTTAACAGTTTGTAGCACAACATCCAGTTAAAATTCTCCTTCCTCTATCACTTTATTCTTTTAAATATATACAAATATATTTTTAATAGTTCGTAACAATAACTTATTAACATTTTCCACACATAATAAAATTACAATTTCACAAACTCCATATTTATGTTGTAGACCCAATACATGTACACCAAGTATTATACAATAATACCAACATTGGTGTTCTAAAAATACAAACATGTGCAAAAGTACAAACTAACTACGGCAGGGAAAATACTGCGGTTTACAAAAATGGTGGATTGTCAGAAAGGCAAACTAGTTCACAACCAATGATCAGCGCAACAGAGTTACCTCCCTTGAAATACAAATATCACAGGCATAACAAAAACAATTGTACACTAATAAATGTTGTTTTCACAGTGTTCAACTTCAGTAACAGATTCTTTTTTTATTTTCAAAATATGTATACAACTCTTGTGACATTTAGACAACATGCAAGAAAGAAAAGAAGTAGCTTAAAGGTTATGTTAGGAATTCTAACAGACTTTATACTTGGTCGTTTTCAACAAAAAAGAAGAAGTATTCTACACAAACATAGGGGGAACTTTCCATTACAGTAATTTGCAACTTAACACCATGACCTCTAATAAATAAAAACTCTTGGGATTCCAGTTAATAATTTACAGTAATCTGCAAACAAACATTTAAACATACATGTAGTTCTGTTTTCTTTTCACCAATAGGTATAACCCTATTGCTAAATCTTTTATAACATTTATTATATGAAAACGACAAACACCACATACATTTATAGCTATAATTTTTCTTCTGGATGTAATGGGGAAAAAAGTAACACTAAAATAAATATTTTAAGCAATATAGATGTTTTGAATACTAATTAATTTTTTTACAATACCCAAATCATATTTTTATACACTCACACACCTCCCCCCTCCCCCACCCCACCCCCACTCAACCTCTTGATACAGCTATGGTAATGTACTCTTACCGGAGGCTCTGAAATTGTTACTGGTAAATTCTTTACAGCATTGTAATTCACACAAATATCACACCCCCTCAAATATCACATACCCTCATCTACTTCAGGGGGACAGTATTTCAAAATATTTGCTAACCAGAGTTGGGTATGCATAAATTTCAACTAGGTAAACAATTGTTCACTTATGTGAATTTTATTTGCACAACCGATGAGTAACCAAATTGTAATACGTACTACTGGGGCCCGATTCACAAAGTTCTCTTAGGCTGTGCTAGACAACAAATCATCCTCTTTGCAAGTCTTTTAGCCTTGTACTGGATCGCAAAGTGAATTAGGCCCTAGGTCTGTAATACACCGATATTCCAAATGTATTTTAAACAAACTGATTTTGGAAATTATGTAATATTTTTCAAGTGTCTGAAATCAGTCTAGAAATTAATTTGCAATAGTTTACAGTTTACAACTGTCAATTTCCAAATGTAGTTGATTAATCATGTACTGTTTGCTTGGTGGTTTGAGTATATTAAAATTTGTGTAATCTACACACAAACAATGACTGGCATGAAATATTGTGTCTTGCTACTTTCATGTTCACTTTCGGTTAACTGGCAGTACTTACTGTTATTTTTCCTACAAATGTATACACCTACAGAGTACATACAAGAAAATAAACGTTTTGTCAAATATTTGGTAATTCTGACATGCTGGCTTCAGAGGAAACCTATTAAAGTTGTCCGTTATTAGCAAGGGATCTTTTATATGCACTTCCCACATACAGATGACATTTTCAAAATCCTTTTAAGGACAATTTAATTTTAATCAAAGTTAGCTGGACATACAGACATATGTAATCCATGAAACTGTCCAAAGTAAATATTGGTATGCAAAACAATAAACAAAATGAATAGCCTTCTTCAACCAACCATCTGGATCAAAGTAACATACAAAGTCTTCCATTAATCTCTTATCATGGATTATTACTTATTATTCTGCATTAGTTTTTCTCTTTATATATATATATATATATATATATATATATATATATATATATATATATATCTATATATATATATATATATATATATATATATATATATATATATATATATATATACATTGCTGTTTACTATATGAATAGTATCTTAATTAGTTTATTAAATTTTACAAATATTTATATTTTAAATCAGGAATTAAGCTCAATCGGACCTGTAATTAATAGACCAGTTTAATCATTTATTGCAAATGTTTAGAAAATCCTGCAACATTTCATGTTAAATGGATCAATTTAGCTGCCAATGTTATGTAAATGACTAAGTATTTTTCTTTCTTCACCCACTAATAATTATTTACATAATTGATTTTGTTGCATACAGGACAGGATAACATCTGAACTGATTGATTTATAAGGAGCAGTCGCCATACAATTTTTACCCGTTTAGACCATAGAGAACACAAAGAAGGCAGATGGGCAGTGCCAATGCAATGGTATTTGATGCCTCAGAAAAAGTCTACAGATGTACATCCTCATGTAAATTCTAATGAGCCTATGTTAAAATTAAGCATTGACACATGTATAACTACATACAGTTACAATGCTGAAATACCGGTGTTTAAGAAAAACAGGCTTCATAAATTTGGCCCTGCACGTCTTGGGAGACTATTTAGTTCACTTCAAGACATCGCACACTCTTAAAGATCTGGAATACCAACTAAACCTGTTTTAGTGCCAGAGAAAAGACTAGATAGTGTTTTGGTTCATTTGTTTGTGTTTTTAGTTGGGTTTTTTGGTAACAATCCGAAAAATATATACACAATTTGTTGCCATTTCAATTACTAAGAGGGTAGAGGGTGTGTTGTGGGAAAGGAAGAAGAAACCAGAATAAAAAGAAGAAATGTCTGAAAACCAGATTTGTCAAACAGCTTCTGTCCAGTTTCAAGGATCATTCCTGAAAATATACAGGTAATAGACTCTGGTCAATGGGCTTTATCGCTGGACTGTGCCGACTCGGTTACCAGTGTGGGACTGTTTAGTAGGCAATGTTGCTGGGATCCCCATGCACATAAACACATGCATGCATGTATGTATGTACATACGCATGCACGCATGTACGCATGTACACACACATGATTGTTGTAACTTATAGTAGGTTGAATCACACTCATGCTGTGCTTGTTGCTGAATTTCTCTGCATTTCTTCCAGTCTGCTGCTGATTTTCTTTTTAATCATCTCATACCTGGAAAAAAAAAAAATAGTACTAGTGAGGTACATGATACGCCAGTCAGGAAGAAAATGTTTTATTTTAATGACAC
Organism: Gigantopelta aegis; assembly: GCF_016097555.1. Taxonomy (NCBI): domain Eukaryota; kingdom Metazoa; phylum Mollusca; class Gastropoda; order Neomphalida; family Peltospiridae; genus Gigantopelta; species Gigantopelta aegis. The sequence continues at coordinate 54,091,065 of NC_054706.1, forward strand.
ACTTAACACATTTTATTTATGGTTATATGGCATCAGACACATGGTTAAGGACAACACAGATATTGAGAGATGAAACCCGCTGTCGCCATTTCATGGGTTACTCTTTTCGATTAGCAGCAAGGGATCTTTTATATGTACCATCCCACAGACAAGGTAGTACATACTATGGCCTTTGATATACCAGTCGTGGTGCACTGGCTGGAATGATGCCCGTCAGGAGTTTGATGGAAAACCATAGATATTAATGAATATGTTACGGGTATGATTCAATCCTAATTATGTGAAATTTTTGCAATGGGATGGATGAACAGTTTGTTTTGGACCAACTACTGATAATACTGTATCCATTGGAGAAGGTGCTGTCTGATTAATGAAGTTATTGTTCTTTATTAGAAAGGGAAATTTTGTTTAGCATGGGTACTCTGGAGACACATTACCATGAAAAGTAGGTCACAGTGACCTAGTAATTGTATGTGACACACCGTCATCCCAACTTGTTCCTACATGTGAGGTTTGATGATCCTGTATGCATCTGTATGCAAGATATAGTCCGGACAAGAAAATGTTAACAGACATATGGACGGATGCAATATGACCCATCACAGACAGGCATATAAAAATTAAACTGGAACCTTTTAGTCTAATACATTTTTAGAAGTTAAAACAAAGGAATCCTTGCTTGACAACATCTGATCACATTTTAAACTTTGGGTGATCAGTCATATGACACACACCAGTGCACCTCAATATTTTAAAATCTTAGATAACCAAAGTGGGTTCATATGATTTTTTGTTTACTTAGGTAACCAACTGATTGATTATGTGAATTATATTTACATAACCAGCATGTTGCAATTACTATCACAATGTGGGGTTCATACATACCTGGCTTTTAATGTCTGCACATCGTTTTCTTCGTCTTGTTGGAATTTCCTTAAGAATCCTCTAAGAACAGCCTCAGGCAAAATTAGTAATGTCTCAACCTAGAATAAAATAAAGCAAAATTTAATAAGAGATTCAAACAACTGTTTAAGATTTCACTGAACGAAATAAAATATGACACATTCAAAGACAAGGCAAAATAATTTATTTTTATTTAAACATGTATTAGGTGGGTTTTTTAAGCTGTTTAAGCATCTTGTTGATTGCGAAGTAACTGGATGTACAAAAAAAATCTAGTAGCCTGGACGACTACTGGGTTTAGACATTTGGTAGCCCAGAAAACAAATTGGTAGCTAAAACACCCCGGGCTACTGCCAAGGTCAAGCCCTGACCACGGCCTTTTTGTTACACCAGTTGTGGAGCACTGGCTGGAACGAGAAATAGACCAATGGGACCACAGACGGGGATCGATCCTAGACAGACCGCGCTTTACCACTGAGCTACGTCCTGCCCTATTACAGAATGAAGTCTAAAAATATATTTCTCTACCTCGTCAGGTAAGTTTTCGTGTTCTTCCACTTCTGGTATAGCGACTGTGACTGGCGAGTCTTTCTGTGGTTCCAACTCGCGGTCTTTGATGAATATCTTGTACTCCGTCTCATCAGGACCCAGGTTTAGAATCCGTTCTGCAAGAGGGTAGTCACTGTCTGACAGGATTCTCTCCCCTTTCTCCGACACTATAGACAAGTGGTATTCTTCTGGCTGGTTCTGAACCTGGGAATATCCAAAGAAAATACTGGGCATAAATTTCTGTGTAGATAATGAGATGTATATAAATTTCTTTGTCTTTTAAAGGATCTGAAGTCATTTAATGCATAAGTGACCAGAATGCACATCAATGGGGCTAGCAAATTAGTCCAGGTTGCATAATACGGTCTGGGTTATATTGTACATACGACATCAGTGAAGATGGAATCCAACGTACCTTGAATTTTTCTAGTAAAGCTGTGATGACTTGTGACGTCTGCATAGAGCTGGATACCGTGACACTTGTACTGCTGCCAAGAACCGGTGTGAATACACTCGTCTACAAAAAAAAACACGTTTTGTTTTATTTTATGACGCCTCTAGAGCACATTGATTTTTATCTTATCATCGGCTAGTGGACGTCAAACATATGGTCATTCTGATATATTTCTTTAGAGGAAACCCGCTGCCGCCACATAGGCTACTCTTTCCGATAAGCAGCAAAGGGTCTTTTATATGCACTTTCCCGCATACAGGACAGCACATACCATGGCCTTTGATGAACCAGTTGTGGACCACTGGTTGGAACGGAAAATAGCACAAGCTGCAAATGGGTCTACTGAGAAGGATCGATCCGATGACCGACCGCTTCACAGGCGGACACGCTACCACTTGAGCTACATCCCTCTCTAACACTCGTCTACAAAGACACATACATGAAACAAAAACTTGATAACAGTTGCGAACTAGCACAAATTACCAAACTATGATAGATATATAGATGGTTACAGTCAGGACATGGGTTACAAGATTAGGACATCGGTTATGTTATGCTCCACAACATCTAAATACTAAAACACAAATTAATATACAACATGACGCACAGATCACACTAAACAACTTGTGAAATTGAACAGATCAAAGTAAACAACTTGTGAAATTTTTATGTAATAAACATACCACTGTCATCAGTGATGTGTATTATCAAGAGGGACCAGTAAGCAGGAAAACTTGTACCCAGTCAATTTGTTTTTAAAAGTAATAAAAATATGTTTTAATCAGTTAAAGCCCATCTTTAATATATTCATCACTTTCACTGTACCGATACATTACAGAACATTTCATGAAATTTCATGAAATTCTAAAATGAATACTATAATCTGGTAATGGTAGTGGAACTGGCATCAAACCTTTTATCAAGTTTCAAGTTAAAAATGTTTTCAGAATGCAATCCACTTTTATTCATGCATATTTTACAATTTATGTTAATTAATGACATTAGGGGTGGTGGGTGAGGGCAACTACACTGGTATGTGTTGTGTTATGGAGCAAAAAGAAAATATAAAAGGTGGTGGTGGGGGGGGGGGAGAAGAGATGTGATTTGGGAGGGGGTATTAAAATGGTCACTAGATGTCAGTTACTTTACTCGCATCATAGTTAGATTCACTGCTACTATAGAAACATCACAATCATAGATGTTATTGTGACCATACTAAGAACTTCAGGGCCGTAGCTAGGACTTTTTTTTTTTGGAGGGGGGGGGGGGGGGGCAGATTAATTCTATGCATATATAAAACTTAAAAACCTAAAAGGATTATTTTTACCGGTTTATTTTTTGGAGGGGTGGAGAAACTGCCCCCTTGCCCCCCTAACTATGGCCCTTATCTTTAGTTACCATATGTAGCCCAGTGATAAAGCACTCTACTGATGTGCGGTCGGTCCATTGGGCTATTTCTCGTTATAGCCAGTGCACCAAGACTGGTATATCAAAACCGGTGGTATGTTATGTTCTGTCTGTTGGATAGTGCATACAAAAGATCCCTTGCTAATAATGGAGAAATGTAACGGGTTTTCTGTCTGAGACTATATGAACAAAATAAACCTTGAACTTGTTACCATACTCATATCTTAATGATAGAAAAATGTTTTTTGTTTAACTACACCACTAGAGCACATTTATTTATTAATCATCGGCTATTGGATGTCAAACATTTGGTAATTTTGACATTAAGTCTTAGAAAGAAAACCCGCTACATTTTTCCATTAGTAACAAGGAATATTTTATATGCACCATCCCACAGACATGATAGCACATACCACAGTCTTTGTTACACCAGTAATAGTGCACGGGCAGGAACGAGAAATAGTCCAATGAGTCTGTCAACGGGAATCGATCCTAGACCGATCGCGCAACAGGCAAACACTTTACCACTAGACTACGTCCCGCCCCTCTGTTTAATGATAGAAATCACTGTTTAACATACTCACATCGTAATTATAGATGTGACCATTAATGGAAGCTCGTTTCCACTTAGTGGGTCGGTCGCCCCTGTATGCGACAGTGTTGAACTTCTTGATGTGTTTCCGCCGCACCACACCGTCCACCGACTGCGATAACACACTGTCGTCCACACCACGGAATGTCGGAGACGACGGGGCCTTCAACGTCTGAAAACAGTCACACAAATGTAGAGACATTTTAAAATTATATATATTATACAATTATAAATGTGTGGCTGAAAAGTTATGTTGAACTAGTGTTGGCTGTATCATCTGAAACATTAAAAAAAAAAAAAAATCACATAACTCTGTTATAGTTAACAGGTGAAATGTACCAGGTTTTTTCCTACTCTATATAAATAAGGATACAAATCTGGTTTGTGCCCCCTTAAAGACTGTGGCCCCCATACTTGAGGTTGTGCTCCCCCACCCCTCCCCCTCCGATATTGTTCCTACAGGCCAGAAAAATATACGTGATTTTAACACCGATACTTTAATTTCACTAATGAACAATATCATCCCCCATAATATGACCTATTTCTGTCAAGAAAAGTTATGTTTTAACATGTAGCCTCTTACTGTTATCAGCCCAAACCAGGTGCATCAGCAGGAAATTGTGCATGGGGTCTACACTGGCTAGCAACATTTTTAGGATGGGGTTGAGACATGCTTCCCCCCCCCCCAAAATACACTAAAAATTAAAATAAGCATGGAGCAGGTAGGGGTGGGAGGGTTTCAACCTCAACACCACCCCTCCACTCTGGACATGCACATGAAAACAACCAACTTCTTAAAACTCGGTTTATTAAAACCTGTGCTAATTTAACAAATGAAAAGTAAAGTTTGTTTTATTTAACGACGCCGCTAGAGCACATTGATTTTTTATGTTATCATCGGCTATTGGACGTCAAACATTTGGTCATTCTGACACTGTGTTTTAGAGGAAACCTGCTGTCGCCACATAGGCTACTCTTTTTACGACAGGCAGCAAGGGATCTTTTATTTGCGCTTCCCACAGACAGGATAGCACAAACCATAGCCTTTGTTGAACCAGTTATGGATCACTGGTCGGTGCAAGTGGTTTACACCTACCCATTGAGCCTTGCGGAGTACTCACTCAGGGTTTGGAGTCGGTATCTGGATTAAAAATCCCATGCCTCGACTGGGATCCGAACCCAGTACCTACCAGCCTGTAGACCGATGGCCTGCCACGACGCCACCGAGGCCGGTTTTAACAAATGAATACTTGATTTACTATGGACATCAGCCATATACATATACTGTAAATCAGGAAATGTTAGCGAGCATAAAATTTTAGCGAAGCCATACAAGACGCTAATATTTCATGACACTAAATTTAAAGAGATATACAACAGACTGTTCAAAAATACTTTTGTACGACTGTCTTGTCTGTGATTAATTGAACTTGCAACAATGGTTACATGCTATTGATTAAACCAAAATAATAACAAACAACAATAGTTAGTTAGCATGCAACGTACTGTAATTTTCTATTAAATTCAAGATGGCTGTAAGCTGCACAGCGTCAAACTTTGTCAAAAAATTATTTCAGCTGATCCTACAACTTTAAGATTATTAGTTTTTTAGTTTCTGAGATGACAACCATGCTAAACTTTTATGTTGCTAATATGTCACTTATTTGGATTTCGCTAAATTTTAAGATCACTAATATTTTATGATTTACAGTACATAGGCTTAGCTTACCCCACTTTGTATCTGCTGCTTGGTGGGACTAAAGTACATAGGCTTAGCTTACCCCACTCTGTATCTGCTGCTTGGTGGGACTAAAGTACATAGGCTTAGCTTACCCCACTCTGTATCTGCTGCTTGGTGGGACTAAAGTACATAGGCTTAGCTTACCCCACTCTGTATCTGCTGCTTGGTGGGACTAAAGTACATAGGCTTAGCTTACCCCACTCTGTATCTGCTGCTTGGTGGGACTAAAGTACATATGCTTAGCTTACCCCACTCTGTATCTGCTGCTTGGTGGGACTAAAGTACATAGGCTTAGCTTACCCCACTCTGTATCTGCTGCTTGGTGGGACTAAAGTACATAGGCTTAGCTTACCCCCACTGTATCTGCTGCTTGGTGGGACTAAAGTACATAGGCTTAGCTTACCCCACTCTGTATCTGCTGCTTGGTGGGACTAAAGCCGTTGGAAGTTACAGAAAAGGAAGGAACCGTTGTTTTTGGCGAGGAGCCTGTTGGGTACAGACTGTGCCGCCAGTTGGAGATCGGGAGAGGTTTCACATCATCGCTCTCCTTCAGCTGGATGGGCCGGAATAAACCCCAGTATATCCGCAATGGACCTCTGATCACCAATTCTCCATTTTGCTAAAAAAATAAAAAAATAAATAACAATAGAAATAAAAGTAAAAAGCAGGTTGAAATGAGATTATACTCAGGCCATCTTCCTTATATACAGTAGTCATGTAAACGCTTAGCAGATAACGTTTTACACACATGGGTAAAATATGCATACATGTATGTTTACTCATGAGTGTAAATTTTGGTCACGCGAAATGGGGCTTTAGTGTTATGTAATCGTAAAACCATAGGCTATAGCGTTTTACATAGTAATATCATAAAACCATCATTTTACATAGTGATATCATAACCTAAGAAGGTTTTACGATATTGTAGCGGTAAAATAGCTTAGAAAATCTCTAATCAGATTATAATATATGGGTTGGAATGAAGCCCAGCAAATCTAACACACCTCTGATTACCATTTGTTTTATGTTGCTGAGACGATTTGTGAAAAGTGGAACAGATTCCTTAGATAATATGGATCAGAACATTTTATATACACATATGGAAACAAATAAGGGATCATGTGATTTTTGAAAGAAAGAAAGAAAGAAATGTTTTATTTAACGACGCACTCAACACATTTTATTTACGGTTATATGGTGTCAGACATATGGTTAAGGACCACACAGATATTGAGAGGAAACCCGCTGTCGCCACTTCATGGGCTACTCTTTTCGATTAGCAGTAAGCGATCTTTTATATGCACCATCCCACAGACAGGGTAGTACATACCATGGTCTATGATATACCAGTCGTGGTGCACTGGCTGGAATGATTTTTGAGTACTAAATATAATTCTCTACTAGTACTACTATTACAGTCATGTCTGCGGGGTGGGACTTGGCCCAGTGGTAAAGTGCTTGTCTGATGCTCGGTTGGTGCATTTTCCAATGGGCCCAATGGACTATTTCTCATTTCAGGTCAGTGCACCATGACTGGTATATCAAAGGTCATGGTATGTGCTATCCTGTCTGTGGGATGGTACATTTCCTCTCTAAGAATATATGTCAGAATTCCCAAATGTTTTGACATCCAATAAACCAATGTGCTCTAGTGGTGTATAAAATACTAAGATGTGTTGCGGAAACCAAGTATTGGGTAACGAGCATGCTCCTCCCCAACAGAGACAACTTTCTAACACTGAATCAGGGTTTTAATGGCAGTCATTATTTACGTGATTATTTATTTATTTATTTCCATCAGTTTATTTTTATTTAATACAATGTGGCTGAAAAAGAGGAAGATAAGTACAATGTTTTATGAATTAGTCATATTATATCCAACACTTGACTATATCATACATGAATCTATATTAAGTCTACATGGATTCTGTCCTTTATTGAGCAACTGATGATGTCAGATACTGGGCAGAGGGTGGACACACGCCTAAACCGTAAGTAGATATGGACACCAGTGGCAGATACTGGGCAGTGGGTGGACACACGCCTAAACCGTAAGTAGATATGGACACCAGTGGCAGATACTGGGCAGAGGGTGGACACACCCCTAAACCGTAAGTAGATATGGACACCAGTGGCAAATACTGGGCAGAGGGTGGACACACCCCTAAACCGTAAGTAGATATGGACACCAGTGGCAGATACTGGGCAGAGGGTGGACACACCCCTAAACCGTAAGTAGATATGGACACCAGTGGCAGATACTGGGCAGAGGGTGGACACACCCCTAAACCGTAAGTAGATATGGACACCAGTGGCAGATACTGGGCAGAGGGTGGACACACCCCTAAACCGTAAGTAGATATGGACACCAGTGGCAGATACTGGGCAGAGGGTGGACACACGCCTAAACCGTAAGTAGATATGGACACCAGTGGCAGATACTGGGCAGAGGGTGGACACACGCCTAAACCGTAAGTAGATATGGACACCAGTGGCAGATCCAGAAAATATATTTAGAGGGGCCCCCAAGGACATGTTCCGAAGGGATTCCTTGGATTTTCCAACATTAAAAAATGGATTTTTTCATTTTATTTATATATATGTTGTCAAATTTAGTATGTGTGTGTGTATGTAGTGGTGGTGGTGGTGGTGGGGGGGGGGGGGGGGGCTGAGATCTGCCACTGGATAAATGAGTAAAATATTTAAGTTTGTATGGTTTCCAGAAAGAAATATCTGCTACTTACATTGTCTGTAGTAATTTGATTTCTGATTTTGCCTTCATAATATGCATTGTAGATCTCAACTTTTTTCAGCATTTCCTCCCTGCAAGAACAATAACACACATCTTAATACAAACAATCAACAGTCAAACATGCTTGCACAGTCTGCCAGTGTTAGCGTGCAAATTCTCTGAATAAATATATACTTTTTAAAATACCTGTCAACAGAATGATCCGCTTTTGTCTTGAAGGATGAAGAACACCTCTACAGCCAACACCGAATGTGGCAAGGAAGGGAAAAAGGAAAGTTAAAGTTTGTTTTGTTTAATGACACCACTAGAGCACATTGATTAATTAATCATCGGCTATTGGATGTCAAACATTTGGTAATTTTGCCATATAGTCTTACAGAGAGGACAGAAATGGTTTATTTAACGATGCACTCAACACATTTTATTTATGGTTATATGGCGTCGGACATATGGTTAAGGACCACACAAGATATTGAGGGAAGAAACCTGCTGTCGCCATGTCATGGGCTACTCATTTCGATTAGCAGCAAGGGATCTTTTATATGCACCATCCCAGACAGGGTAGTACATACCACGGCCTTTGATATTCCAGTCGTGGTGCACTGGCTGGAACGAGAAATAACCAAATGGGCCCAGTCGTAAGGCATCTGCCTGATGTGCGTTCGGTCTAGGATCGATCCCCATCGGTGCGTCCATTGGGCTATTTTTCATTTCAGCCAGTGCACCATGACTAATATATCAAAGGCCGTGGTATGTACTATTATGCCTGTGGGATGATGCCTATAAAAGATCCCTTGCTACTAATTGAAAAAATGTAGCAGGTTTCTTCTCACAATGACGAAATGTTTGACATCCAATAGCCGATGGTTAATAAATCATGTGCTCTAGTGGTGTCATTTAAAAGAAAACAAACAAACTAGTACTGGGAGGGAAGGAAGAAGGAAATGAATTATTTAATGACACACTCAACACATTTTCATTACAGTTATACAGGCATCGAAATAAGGCGAGAACGGTTGTCCAGGTTACCGGTAGGTTACCACATGTAAGAAAACTCAAAAGAAAAAAATTCAACGAATGGTAGTTTCGTTTCTGAAAGTAAACCAGGCAATGCATTCCGGACTTCCACATTTCATTTTCTCGTAAGGAATTGCATCAATGTTCGTGCGCACTTGTGCAATTGCAAGCAATTATAGTCACCCCGCGTTTAAGTAGTGTCCAATAGATGAATTTACTTCCGCGTTTTGTGTTCATGCGCACTTATGCAATTGCAAAGCAATTTCGGCAATCCGCGTTTAAGAAGTGCCCACTAGATAAATTTACTTCTGAATTTCATTTCTCGTACCGATGTTCGCGTGCACCGATACAATTTTAGAACATCCGCGTTGATGATTTAAGTGATGCTAAAACTAATAACACTTCGGACACAGACAATAATCATCTGGCACACATGTAAGGGTGTTAAAAGTAGTAGTAACAGGAATTCAATTCTAACTTTCATATAGTTGTCACAACTTGTGGTAACCTACAGGTTACCAGGCTATATTTTGTGGTAACCTGTAAATGGGTTACCAGGCACAATGCTTATTTCAATGCCTGGTTATCTGGCGTTGGACATATGATTAAGGAACACATAAGGAACACATAGATAATTAGAGATGAAACCTGCCACTGCCACTCCATGAGGTACTCTTTTTGATTTGCAGCAAGGAATATTTTATATGCACCATCTTACAGACATGTTGGTACATACCACAGCCTTTGTTGCACTAGCCCTGAGTTCAGCAAGCGAATGTTTCACGAACGTTTCGCTAAAATTCGCAGACTATTTGATTTGTTCCTGACATGTCCATTTGGTTTAACGTGAGGTGCCTAAACCAGTCTGCCGGACATTTTTATCTGCTCGGTCCGGTTGAACGCAGCCCAGTTGTGGAGCATTGGCTGGAATGTTCAAGAAATAGTTCAATGGGTCCACTCAGTGGAACGAGCTACTCTCGACTCACTAATATCAAAACCTATGCTAGCTCAGCCATTTACCTTTTGACTGACCATTCAAAATTGCGCCAAACTTCTTAAATCAAAATTGCGCCAAACTTCCTCAATCAAAATTGCGCACCATTTCTCTTTGACACTAACGGCTCCATTCAAAATTCCATAGCACCACCACCACCCCCACCCGCCTGCCACCGATTTGATCGGGCTGCTGGTGCTCCCTTGCACCTGCCAGTGCAGGCAGTCCCTCCTCTCCCCTCCCCCCACCTTTCCTGTCATGGACGGAGGAGCCGGCCAAGGCTGGCTCTTGTGCCCACGACAGGCATGCGCTACAACAGCTTGTTCTGAATGTGCACGTAAAACCCTATGACATGACATGACTCAATGGACTCCACCGACAGTTAATATCAGGAGAGTGCTTTACATTTGGGCTACATCCCAACCCAAGCCAGTACTGGGACGCAAGCCCAGCATCCACCAGACTTAACACTGCATGATGGAAGGAAAGAAAAGGTTTATTTAACGACACACTCAACACATTTTATTTACGGTTATATGGCGTCGGACATATGGTTAAGGACCACACAGATATTGAGGGAGGAAACCCACTGTCGCCACTTCATGGGCTACTCTTTTCGATTAACAGCAAGGGATCTTTTATATGCACCATCCAGGATAGCACATACCATGGCCTTTGATGTACCAGTCATGGTGCACTGGCTGGAATGAGAAATAGCACAATGGGCCCACCGACGGGGATTGATCCCAAACGAGCACTTTACCACTGGGCTACGTCTCCCCCCCCCCCCCCCCCCAACTGCATGATGGTTTAGCCACTTTACCATTATTTATTACCTTGAAGTTTGTTTTATTTAACGAAACCACTAGAGCACATTGATTTATTAACCATCGGCTATTGGATGTCAAACATTTGGTCATTTTGACAGTCATAGAGAGGAAACCCGCTACATTTTTCCATTAGTAACAAGTGATATTTTATATGCACCATCCCACAGACAGGATAGCACATACCACAGCCTTTGATATACCAGTCATGGTGCACTGGCTGGAACAAGAAATAGCCCAATAGGTCCAGCAACAGGGATCGATCTTAGGCTGACTGCGTTATTATCTTCAAATATCACAGCTTTATACTCATGTGCATGACAAAGCGAGGAGAGGAAAGGAATGTTTTTTTAACACCAAAGTACCTACATGTATGGTAAGTACATTGTAATAACCACAGCTATTTGATATCTAATATATGGTATACCACAACCTTTGATGTACCAACATGACACTGGTTCAGTCTGTCTTGAACGGAGCTCTAGTGAAGTCAGTGTTTGAGTCCATGACATACATGCTTTAACAGTTCTCTAATGGAAAGCATGCCAAAAATTACCCACTAATGGAAGTGAGTAATTGCTCCCCAACTTTAGATTATGGGGAGCCATTTAAGATTATCATATTGATACTATATAAGTTTACATGCTACGGGAGCTAAAATTACTCTCCTTGAACTAGCTCCAGTGAATGTTAAGCAGTGAAAGTAATAGCTCCCTTAAACCACAAGGTCTGGATGGGCGGGTGGGGGAGGAATTGTCCTTCGATGGTGATCGATCCTATGACCCCTAGCACCTCAATGAAGTGCCCTACCACTGAGCTACACCCCACACTGACAAGAAAGTGTGAATCCGCAACATCAACCAAAAAAGAAGGACGTAGAGACGAGGTGATCACACCTAAACACCAGATCTATGTACATAACACCAATATTTTCCTTTTAAAAAAAAGAAGACGTTTTCAACAGTCTACAGATGACCTAACAAAAGAACATTTCAAAAGACATGCTTACATTACTGTTTTCACCCAGGTACATCAAGACAGCATCAGGCAGTTTGAGTAGGTCGACAGAAGTGATGAATGCGTAAACCACAACACTGCTACGTGCACCTGTCTGAATGCACTGCTAGCTTCATAAAGAGTTATGTTTGTTCTAGGTCAGGCCCATGTACAAAACATAACCCCAGTCTGTAAGGGGTAATATTAACAAACACTGCAGGCTACAGTGGATCCAACATAAACATAACCCCAGTCTGTAAGGGGTAATATTAACAAACACTGCAGGCTACAGTGGATCCAACATAAACATCACCTCAGTCTGTAAGGGGTAATATTAACAAACACTGCAGGCTACAGTGGATCCAACATAAACATCACCTCAGTCTGTAAGGGGTAATATTAACAAACACTGCAGGCTACAGTGGATCCAACATAAACATCACCCCAGTCTGTAAGGGGTAATATTAACAAACACTGCAGGCTACAGTGGATCCAACATAAACATCACCTCAGTCTGTAAGGGGTAATATTAACAAACACTGCAGGCTACAGTGGATCCAACATAAACATCACCTCAGTCTGTAAGGGGTAATATTAACAAACACTGCAGGCTACAGTGGATCCAACATAAACATCACCTCAGTCTGTAAGGGGTAATATTAACAAACACTGCAGGCTACAGTGGATCCAACATAAACATCACCTCAGTCTGTAAGGGGTAATATTAACAAACACTGCAGGCTACAGTGGATCCAACATAAACATCACCTCAGTCTGTAAGGGGTAATATTAACAAACACTGCAGGCTACAGTGGATCCAACATAAACATCACCTCAGTCTGTAAGGGGTAATATTAACAAACACTGCAGGCTACAGTGGATCCAACATAAACATCACCTCAGTCTGTAAGGGGTAATATTAACAAACACTGCAGGCTACAGTGGATCCAACATAAACATCACCTCAGTCTGTAAGGGGTAATATTAACAAACACTGCAGGCTACAGTGGATCCAACATAAACATCACCCCAGTCTGTAAGGGGTAATATTAACAAACACTGCAGGCTACAGTGGATCCAACATAAACATCACCCCAGTCTGTAAGGGGTAATATTAACAAACACTGCAGGCTACAGTGGATCCAACATAAACCACCTCAGTCTGTAAGGGGTAATATTAACTGTAAGGGGTAATAAACACTGCAGGCTACAGTGGATCCAACATAAACATCACCCCAGTCTGTAAGGGGTAATATTAACAAACACTGCAGGCTACAGTGGATCCAACATAAACATCACCCCAGTCTGTAAGGGGTAATATTAACAAACACTGCAGGCTACAGTGGATCCAACATAAACATCACCCCAGTCTGTAAGGGGTAATATTAACAAACACTGCAGGCTACAGTGGATCCAACATAAACATCACCCCAGTCTGTAAGGGGTAATATTAACAAACACTGCAGGCTACAGTGGATCCAACATAAACATCACCTCAGTCTGTAAGGGGTAATATTAACAAACACTGCAGGCTACAGTGGATCCAACATAAACATCACCTCAGTCTGTAAGGGGTAATATTAACAAACACTGCAGGCTACAGTGGATCCAACATAAACATAACCCCAGTCTGTAAGGGGTAATATTAACAAACACTGCAGGCTACAGTGGATCCAACATAACAAACACTGCAACATCCAACCATAACCCCAGTCTGTAAGGGGTAATATTAACAAACACTGCAGGCTACAGTGGATCCAACATAAACATAACCCCAGTCTGTAAGGGGTAATATTAACAAACACTGCAGGCTACAGTGGATCCAACATAAACATCACCTCAGTCTGTAAGGGGTAATATTAACAAACACTGCAGGCTACAGTGGATCCAACATAAACATCACCTCAGTCTGTATAGATGTTATTAACAAACATGACCAGCTATGAACAAACATGACCAGCTACAGTGAATCCAGCATAAACATCACATCAGTCTGTATGGTGGTGGTAATACATGTATTCTACAGTGGACTCAACATAAACATCACCTCAGTCTGTATAGGTAATATGAACAAACATGACCAGCTACAGTGGACCAAGCATAAACATCACCTTAGTCTGTACAGGTAATATGAACAAACATTACCAGCTACAGTGAATCCAGCATAAACATCACCTCAGTCTGTATAGGTAATATTAACAAACATGACCAGCTAGAGTGGACCAAGCATAAACATCACCTTAGTCTATACAGGTAATATGAACAAACATTACCAGCTACAGTGAATCCAGCATAAACATCACCTCAGTCTGTATAGGTAATATTAACAAACATTACCAGCTACAGTGGACCAAGCATAAACATCACCTTAGTCTGTAAGGGGTAATATTAACAAACATTACCAGCTACAGTGGACTCCGACATAAGCATAACCTCATTCTTGCCCAATGGACTGACATAAGCATAACCTTATTCCTGCCCAATGGACTGAATTATGATGCTACATAAATATGGCCTTTGACCAGTTGTGGTGCACTGGTTGGAATGAGAAAAAACTCATATCAGTTGATTGGATCTACCGAGGTGGTTCAATCCTCCGACGCAAGCACCTCAAGCGAGCACTCAACCGACTGAGCCAAATCCCACCCCGTCATGTCTGAATGCTTTAGAATGTCCTGTATTACAGATCCAATTACAGAACCAGGAAGTAGTGACCCGATTTTAAATATAATCTTAGCTGTCACTAAAATATGTTATCTAAAATAAATAATGGGAAAACTTCAAAACTAATGTGTACATTATTTATGCTTTTATTTTCCAATTGTGTAGGCCTCAATCAAATAATAAAATACAATGAACAAACTGCACATGGGGTAATATTCCTATGTATAGTGCTGTAGCCAGTTGGCAGGGGGGGGGGGGGGGAGGTGGGGGGGTTTGGTTGTGGAGGAAAGGTGCCCACAGACACACACACATGGCCTCAGACCACAATTAATTTCGCTATATGTTTCTATATAGCCTTAGTGGCTATAACATTTTTATTAATATCAGCAGGCCCGTGAAGTTTTGTATGTACCTTTGCCTGCATGGGGGACACATACCCTGAAAAGGACAACCCCTGTTGTCCAGCTCTTTCTCCCAGCATATTGGTTTAAAAAGACACACCCTCTAAACCAGGCAGGAGTACACCCATTTTACACAAAAAGCACTACTTTTGCATGGGCCGGAATTATCACAAACAAGTCTTCAATGTCAACAAGTTACACATGTTTACAAACTACATGCTATCCCCTGTCACTTCAGTCAAACAGTTGCCACTTCATAGCTGTCTGCCATGAAATAATCACAGTCAAACAGCAGACTACTTGCGCGGTCAAATTTCAGGATTTTGGACAACCAAATGGGAAGATAACTGTAATCTGAGGCCCATCATGCTCATACACAGGTTCCAATACACAGATCTTATATTGTCAATGTTACCCTGTAAATGACATTTTTATATAGCTGCAGGTTATTCTTTACCTATATGTCAACTAGTTTTACATGAACAAAAATACAACAGTATATGAAAAGGAGTTGTGTATGCAGTGTGAATACAGACACGCATGTATGTACCACACCCTCTATTGAAAACATAGATGATGACTTTACCATACACTTGCTGGGAATAAAGACTCCTTTTATAGCAGACACAGAATATTTTTTTATCCCTCAGGGTATGGCAAATTGAGAAGCTGGGTGGGTGAGGGGTAAGGAAGTACATGCATTTTTATTTGTGCATTATACACCAAACAAATCCTATATACATGGAATTGATTAACTTTAATATAATTTACATGGTTGACTGCATGCAGAAAATAATA
Organism: Gigantopelta aegis; assembly: GCF_016097555.1. Classification (NCBI taxonomy): domain Eukaryota; kingdom Metazoa; phylum Mollusca; class Gastropoda; order Neomphalida; family Peltospiridae; genus Gigantopelta; species Gigantopelta aegis. The sequence continues at coordinate 54,107,160 of NC_054706.1, forward strand.
GCCTAAATAATGCAACCTTCATCATAGATGTTCACACTGGGTTTTAATGGTTTGATCAAAGGCTTTTTATGAAAGAAAGAAGTGTTTCATTTAACGACGCACTCAACACTTTTTATTTACGGTTATATGGCGTCAGATATATGGTTACGGACCACACAGATTTTGAGAGGAAACCCGCTGTCGCGGCTTTTTATGAAGGGAGGTACTTAATTCAATGATTCATCTTTCTGTTTGACACCCATTAGCCGATGTTTTTGTTGATGTCGGCCTTTTGTTGAACATCCATTCAGGTAACTCATAACATCACAAGAACGGGCACAGCTTGTAAAATGCATTATTCATGCATATGTATATGTACATGTATGCACTATGTATGATTGCTTGGTAATTTTATTTTTAAAAGGTTGAGATGAAAGTGGTTAAAAAAATATACCAGAAATTTTAATACTGAGATTGGCCTTAACGTTGGGCTTGCGCAATGGATTAAAATCGCTACCATCACCCCTGTGTAGAATGTGTATCAACCAAAACCACATCGCAAGTTTTGGATGAAAAGTACAAAAACGTTTGGACAGTTGAAAAGCCGGAAATACTATACAGATGACTAAAAATCCAGAATTGGCCCTAATGTTAGGGTTGCACAATGGCTTAAAATAGCTACCACTACCCCCATTTAGAATGTACGCAAAGTATCAAGTGAAACCACGGATGGAGAGACAAGGACTGGGATGTGGAGGTGGACAGCGAAAGAAGTTGAAAGATAGGAGTTGCCAGATTGGTAAGCAATGAGATGGAATTCAAAGAAGTACAAGGAAAGGAAGAAAGGAAATGTTTTATTTAATGACGCACTCAACACATTTTATTTACAGTTATATGGTGTCGGACATATGGTTACGGACCACACAGATATTGAGAGAGGAAACCTGCTGTCACCACTTCATAGACTACTCTTTTCTATTAGCAGCAAGGGATCTTTTATATGCACCATCCCACAGACAGGATAGTACATACCACGGCCTTTGTTACACCAGCTGTGGAGCACTGGTTGGAACGAGAAATAGCCCAATGGGTCCACCGACGGGGATCGATCCTAGACTGACTGTGCATCAAACGAATGCTTTACCACTGGGATACATCCTGCCTCTAAAAGGAAAGGAGGCATTGGGATAAAAAATATATTTATATTTATAACAACATTGATAGTGAAAAACTTGGAAATACTGTACAGACAATTAAAAATCCAGAATTCTGGATAAACGCTGAAAACGTTTCATCTCTGAAAAGCCTATCCAGACTCCGTCTGCAAGCAGAACTATGGGTATTTTATGCACTACATATTGCCAGTGTATCAGCATGCATTGCCAGTGTATCAGCATGCATTCAGCAATAAATGAGAGACATGTGATCCATCATGCTGTGAAAACCTGCATCCTACATGTTGCTATCTGTTATTAGATCTCATTATTGATGGGTAGGAAAAGGAAAGGAATGTTTGTTTAATGACGCTTGCACATATTTGTAAACTCTGGCCACTGGTGTCGTGTGACGATTGGAGAGAAAATAATAAACCCACAGCTGCCATATACATGTACATCATACTAATTAGCAGCAAAGGATCTGTTATGTTCAGTTTTATATAGTTTACACCACTAGAGCACATTGATAATTTTTATAAAGACAGAACACACAGGTTGGAACAGAAAAGCCCACTGGAATGGAATACTCGCTGGAATGGGGAAAAAACAATGGACTGGGGGCACTGGTTGGAACAGAAAAAACCCATTGGACTGGGGGAAAACAATGGACTGGAGCACTGGTTGGAACAGAAAAAACCCATTGGACTGGGGTAAAACAATGGATGGGGCACTGGTTGGAACAGAAAAAACCCATTGGACTGGGGAAAAACAATGGACTGGAGCACTGGTTGGAACAGAAAAAACCCATTGGACTGGAGCATTGATTGGAATGGGGAACAATATTGGACTGGAGCACTGGTTGGAATTGGGAAAAACAATGGACTGGGGCACTGGTTGGAACAGAAAAACCCCCATTGGACTGGAGCACTGGTTGGAATGGAGAAAAACAATGGACTGGGGCACTGGTTGGAACAGAAAAAATCCAATGGACTGTGGAATAAGAAAAAGCCAATGGACTGGAGGGGGGTGTTACTGGTTGGAATGGGAAAACCAAAATGGACTGGTGTCATTGGTTGAAACAGAAAACAAACTGATGGGGAGGGGGCACTGGTTAGAATGGGGAAAATAAGAATGGACTGGGACAATGGTTGGAATGGAAAACAACAATCAGAAAATTGGTCAGCAAAATGAAATTAGATCTTTCGAACCAAAGCACTCGAGGTGAGCACTCTACCGAGTACCGACCTAGCTAGATCCCGCCCCGAACTCTTGTAAACATAATGTGGTACTTACACCCTACTGCTTGGATGAATTCTGGAAAACAGGTCCTCATGGTTTAGTGCGTTTCCCATTATTAATAACAAGCTTTGTCAAATGCATGCATACACAAGAATAAATCAAAACAAATAACCGTCTCTCCTCTTTGTTGAATTTGAAACTGAACACACAGAAAACGTCAGCACCTACACCATGCCAATGTTTCTCCACAATATATGCTAACCTCAAAACCTAAACATATCTCTCCATGTTTTGCTCAACTCAAAAAAAACACAACCCCAAAAGCATACAGAATGTCAAAATCCTCCAACATGCAAATTAATGGTGCTCCACGATTTGCAAACTTCAAATACAGCAATATAGATAAACATCAAAAGAAAATATGCAAATATTTGTCCGAACTCCAAAAAATCAATGACAGTTGAGGAAATACAATTCACCATCTGTCGTATCTAGTCGATACACAGTATAAATGCTCTATTGATTTGTATTATTATTCAAAGTGCTAATTCAAAGTTCACTATTGAGTGTATGTGCAATGGTCTATATGCAAGTGGTAGTTTGCATACAAACCAATGACATGGCCAGAGGCCTGTGCACAGTAAGACATCAATCAGAAGACAGGTAAGTCTGCTAATACTCACAGTCACAGGTAGGTGCGAATATAGTATAATCATGTACAGCTACAATTGCACGGCTTCTAGATTATGGTAGCCCCACTCCCATGGCCAGTGATATTCAATGTAGGGCTAGTAAATAACTACTATTATCATGCCCAATGGCTTGTAAATAACTACTATTGCCATGCCAGACAGAGCTTCTAGATTATGGTAGCCCCACTCCCATGGCCAGTGATATTCAATGTTGGACTAGTAAATAACTACTATTATCATGCCCAATAGCTTGTAAATAACTACTATTGCCATGCCAGAGCTTCTAGATTATGGTAGCCCCACTCCCATGGCCAGTGATATTCAATGTTGGACTAGTAAATAACTACTATTACCATGCCCAATGGCTTGTAAATAACTACTATTGCCATGCCCAATGGCTAGTGAAAAGCAAGTTATCAAATGCTGCATGTAAATATGAATAACCTGCTCCCACCCGACTCCCCAATCTTAGTGTTTTTAATCTCTAGATCTCCGTCTTTGGGTAACATATCCATTACTACTATTAGTGAAATTGTATTAAGTAAAGCAGGGCTTGTGAATTTTTAACCATAGCTAGTACATTTTTTAAATCACTGATCCCATGGCTAGTGGATTTTTTAAATCACTGATCCCATGGCTAGTGGATTTTTTAAATCACTGATCCCATGGCTAGTGGATTTTGTAAATCACTGATCCCATGGCTAGTGGATTTTGTAAATCACTGATCCCATGGCTAGTGGATTGTTTAAATCACTGATCCCATGGCTAGTGGATTTTTTAAATCACTGATCCCATGGCTAGTGGATTTTGTAAATCACTGATCCCATGGCTAGTGGATTTTGTAAATCACTGATCCCATGGCTAGTGGATTTTGTAAATCACTGATCCCATGGCTAGTGGATTGTTTAAATCACTGATCCCATGGCTAGTGGATTGTTTAAATCACTGATCCCATGGCTAGTGGATTGTTTAAATCACTGATCCCATGGCTAGTGGATTGTTTAAATCACTGATCCCATGGCTAGTGGATTTTGTACAAATTCTAGAAGCCTTGATTTGTATTACACAACCCTTTAATTTCTACACATTGCCAAATTAGCCAATTTCTCATTTTCATACAAAGTGGATGCAATATTTGGCTAATAAAACTGTTTTTAAATTAACCAGTTTTCAATTTAATTTTTACGGAAATACTCTACATATGTGAAAAGTGTCTAAAACAGAATTCTTTCCAGTGTGAACCCTGAAATCTCATGTGTTTTAATGTGTTTGTTGTTTTAATGAAGAGGTTCTAGAATATGGTGGCCTGAGGCCAGTTATTTTTAGATTTGGACCACTAAAAATTACTTTGTGCGATCTCGATGGCAAGTGATAAAAAAATAATTAATGTTTGTAGGAAATGAATGCTTGCTTTATGACACTTCAGCACATTTCATTTCAATTAAGGTTCAAGCATGCCGTCCTGGGCACACACCTCAGCTATCTGGGCTGCTCTGTCTGTCCAGGACAGTGGGTTAGTTGTTAGTGGTTAGTGAGAGACGGGAGGGTGTAGTTGTCTTACACCTACTCACCGAGTCGTTAAAACTCGCTCTTGGTGGAAGCCAGTACCGGGCTGCGAACCCTGTACCTACCAGACTTATGTCCGATGGCTTAAACACCGAGGCTGGTATTTCAGCAAGTTTAACCCATTTGTAACTATTAAGTGTCTATCATAGATATATCAACAGTAGAGAGGAAACCCACTGCCACCACATACTGTACTGTTGAGGTTTGGAAATTGCTTCGAATTTCCAAGTGCATGTGTAAGAACGTTAGCAGGGGAGTGGGGTCTAGACTATGGCAAGTTAAGTTTATAAGAAGGCCGAGACATGCTCACCCAGAAAATGTATTGAAAAAGAGAAGAAACTTTGATTGAGGTGCAAGGGGGGTCGGCTATAAAAACCCAGCCCCTGCAACTGCACCCATGGCTAATATGGAGATAATATCATTCATCAATCTCCACTTTCCAATTCTTAACATTTCCATTATGGTGGAGGTAGTGGATGGGACGGCCTAAGGAAATGAATTAAAAATGGGGCAGACCTTCCCGTCTACTCTCCTCCGACATAAATACCAGATTAACCAGACATACTTTTTTAACCCTTTGTATAAACACTTTTTAACTTCCTTTAAATAAAGTTTATTTAACCATTAATTAGTATTTTTTATCTAATCATTTGTATAAACGTTTTTAACTTCTTCTTTTTTTTCCTTTTTTTTTTACAAACACTCTCCCCACCCCTCTGTTGTGAACACAGTTTCTGGCCCTAGTCAGAAATCATGCTCCCAACAAGTGTGCTTGAACATTAAATTGATACAAGCACGTTAATTCCAGCCATCTGACCTGACAGTCATTTGTGAGCATACATACATATATACAACTGCACCCAATGTCATCATCAATAGGTTATATTTGGTTACTAAACTGTACTATAATCTGATTTCATTATCTGGAGTCACCAGTTAAATAGTTGACCATTTGTGATGCATGGAGAAACAACCATCATTATGTCACAATCAGGAAAATTACATCAATCAAACTTTGTTAACTTTCATTAAACAGCCAGACCTTAAATCTGGGTTAAAAACAAATGTTTTATTTAACGACGCACTCAACACATTTTATTTACGGTTATATGGCATCAGACATATGGTTACGGACCACACAGATTTTGATAGGAAACCCGTTGTCGCCACTTCATGGGCTACTCTTTCCGATTAGCAGCATGGGATCTTTTATTTGCGCTTCCCACAGGCAGGATAGCACAAACCATGGCCTTCATTGAACCAGTTATGGATCACTGGTCGGTGCAAGTGGTTTACACCTACCCATTGAGCCTTGCGGAGCACTCACTCGGGGTTTGGAGTCAGTATCTGGATTAAAAATCCCATGCCTCGACTGGGATCCGAACCCAGTACCTACCAGCCTATTGACTGATAGCCTAACCACGACACCACTGAGGCCGATAAAATAAATCTGGGTTAGATATAGGCAGAAACAGAGGTTCCCAGAAGTTACGGTAATCACCAGATGGTAAATTTCATGAAATAAAGTTTGTTTTGTTTAACGACACCACTAGAACATAATGATCGGCTATTGGATGTGAAATATTTCATAATTCTGACATAATAGTCTTAGAGAGGAAACCTGCTACATTTGTCCATTATTAACAAAGGAACTTTCATATGCACCATCCCACAGAAAGGATAGCACATACCATGGCTTTGTTTTACCAGTCGTGGAGCACTGGCTGGAACGAGAAATAGCTCAATGGGTCCACAAACGGGAATCGATCCTAGATCTATCGCACATCAGGCGAACTGGAGAATTTCACGAGTGCCTTAATAAGAATACCAGCGAAGAAGATAAGTAACAAATAAAATAAACATTTATTTCCCTGTATCTGTGCCAATACACATACTAACAACCCTAACCTCACAGTGGTTGTGATCAGACCGAAAGGTCAAAAGTTGTGATAAGATAACACCGCTATCTGACAGAATTTATTACAGGCTGTTAGGTTCATAAACATACAGTAGTATTTGGTGATAACAGTAACACTCATATCATCCCTAGATAAATAGCATGCCCTAAAAAAAAAAAAAAACCTGGCATGCCTATATCCATGTCAAGATCCTATTTTTACACGCCTGATCATGCTGGGGGCTTTGTTGTGAAAAATGTGCTGTTGATATCTTCAAGTCTGTTTTTAACCAGATCTAAACTGTAGTTTCAGCATTTGAGTATTATTTGCCAGTAACCCCACATTGGATTTTGCATCCCAATCAGGGCCTAGATATTGGAAAATATCGTAAAAGTGTTGTAGGCTATGGCATGTGTTGTAATGACGTCATAGCTAATGACAGTTTTACGATATGGTAGCACTATGATAGCTTCAAAACTAAAAACTATGATAGATTCAAAAATCTGTATCCATGAGAGTAAAGAAATATTTGTTTAAAGACACTTTGGCATATTTAAAATTATGGCCCGCTGTCGCCACTTCATGGGCTACTCTTTTCGATTAGCAATAAGGGATCTTTTATATGCACCATCCCATAGACAGGATAGTACATACCACGGCCTTTGTTACACCAGTTGTGGAGCACTGACTAGCACGAGAAATAACCCAATGGGTCCAAGCAAGGGATGCACTTTCCCACAGTTAATATAATAAACTACTACCACTACTCGCATCATCAGGGCAGGATAGTACATACCACGGCCTTTGTTACACCAGTTGTGGAGCACTGACTAGCATGAGAAATAACCCAATGGGTCCAAGCAAGGGATGCACTTTCCCACAGTTAATATAATAAACTACTACCACTACTCGCATCATCAGGGCAGGATAGTACATACCACAGCCTTTGTTACACCAGTTGTGGAGCACTGACTAGCACGAGAAATAACCCAATGGGTCCAAGCAAGGGATGCACTTTCCCACAGTTAATATAATAAACTACTACCACTACTCGCATCATCAGGGCAGGATAGTACATACCACGGCCTTTGTTACACCAGTTGTGGAGCACTGACTAGCACGAGAAATAACCCAATGGGTCCAAGCAAGGGATGCACTTTCCCACAGTTAATATAATAAACTACTACCACTACTCGCATCATCAGGGCAGGATAGTACATACCACGGCCTTTGTTACACCAGTTGTGGAGCACTGACTAGCACGAGAAATAACCCAATGGGTCCAAGCAAGGGATGCACTTTCCCACAGTTAATATAATAAACTACTACCACTACTCGCATCATCAGGACAGGATGTTGCCCAGTGGTAAAGCACTCGCTTGGTGCATGGTTGGTCTGGGATCAATCCCTGTTGGTGGGCTCATTGGGCTATTTCTCACTCCATCCAGTGCACCATGACTGGTATATATCAAAGGCTGTGGTATGTGCTATCCTGTCCGTTGGATGGTGCATACTGCATATACAAGATCCCTTGCTACTAATAGAAAAATGTAGCCAGTTTCCTATCTAAGACCACATGTTTGACATCCAATAGCCGATGATCAATAAATCAATGTGCTCTAGTGGTGTAGTTAAACAAAAACTTCCTCTCATCACCCTTCACACACCCCCATACTGTTTTAATAACTGATTGAGTCACCAGCTAAATGGTTCACAATTTGTGATGCACGGAGCAACCATCATTATGTTACAATGAGGAAAATTACATCAATGAAGTTTTGTTCACTTTTATTAAACAGCTCGACCTTAAATTTGGGTTATAGGCAGAAACAAAGGTTCCCAGAAGTTAAGTAATCACCAGATGGTAAAGTTCATGAATAACAATAGGTAATTAAATCAATATTTTGGCCAGACTTGCAAGATAGATCGTTTTAACAAATGAACTAAAGACTTAAATATATATGGATTTTATTTTTAAAAACACTAAAAACCCACCAAAAAAACTTCCTTTAATGTTTTAAGTCAAACTATATGACATAATTATGTTCCTTTTAAGTAATACAATAAATCAGTATAATACTGAATACAGACCCGTCAACCTTTAGTCAAGAGAAAGCAGGAGGTGTGTGTTGAAAAAGCAGGAGATTTTGTCAAAAAACTGGAGATTTTTTAACTTCACACAATTTAACCCAAAATCGCAAGGTTGTTGTAAACAGTATTACAATAAGTTATATGAACACTATATAATGTCATATATACTTGTTAACCTTAGATCTTGGCTTTAAAAAAATATAATAATAATTAATTAAAAAAAAAAAAAAAATATGTGTGTATATATTTCTTTTTAAAGTTTAAATATTGTTAAGATTTAATAAATATTTTTAAAAAAAATCTTTTTTATCCAAAAATGTTAAGAACATAACAAGAAATTAAAAAAAATCATTAGTACATTTACAGCATTACACTTACAGGTTAAGTTACATCATCATTTGTGGCTAGTGTACCCAAATTGAAGTACCCAAGACAAATTTATATAAATCTTATAAATTAATATTCAGTTTTTACTATAATGAGGAACAGTGGCGTGGTACTTATTTAAAATCATTACAATGATGCAATAAACATTGTATTTCCATTATCATAAGTAAAACCTCATTACGGACATTGTGTGAAATATACCGGAATTATACCCATTTCCGTGGATAACTTTATATCAAACACAACATTTATTAATTGTAAAAAAAAAAATCTATTGAAATATACCCTTGTTACCAACTGCACAAACATACAAAATTAACTGACACAAGTATGTTTATATAGCTAATTGGTATTTTCTTTGTCTTGCTGTGACATGTGATTTTAACATTGTGTGTATTGCTGTCAACTCTGGGCCAGAGTCTGGCACTTCAGATCTGTCATAGCTACTTCTTTTATGTTATTTTGGCAAAAGGGGATCGATTTTTTTTTTATGCCTACAAAAATGTCATTTAACAGGAGAAATTGTCTCCTGCGCAGGTTGTCAGGAGATCTGATCAAATACCAGGAGACTCCTGCCAAATCCAGGAGGGTTGACAGGTCTGTCAGTATTATGTGATATCAGAATATTTTATTAACTCGTAGCCTGTATGTTTATGTACATGTTGATATGCAAATTAAAATATTAAACTAACTATATAATTAGCTGTTGATTTTAGAAATTGTATGTAGATTGCACTTTCTGTTCATTACTTTTTGGAAACAAGAATCCCTTTGTATTTACCGATACAAAGAAATGTTTTTCCCCAACATGAAAGTAAAATTAAAATACCCGGTACTCCATGTCACACTGTAGTTCCCTTCTGTCCCATGCCCAGCCACTGGCCTTGTCAGAGATTGGGTTTTGGGTGGATGTGCCTGAACCTTCAATTGGGTATAGATAAGTGAACAGAGTTTTAACGACACCACTAGAGCACATTAATTTTATTAATCATAGACTGCTGGAAGGAAATGTTTCATTTAACGACGCACTCAACACATTTTATTTTACGATTATATGGCATCAGACATATAGTTAAGGACCATACAGATATAGAGAGAGGAAACCCACTGCCGCCACTTCATGGGCTACTCTTTTCGATTAGCAGCAAGGGATCTTTTATATGCACCATCCCACAAACAGGATAATACATACCACAGCCTTTGTTACACCAGTTGCGGAGCACTGGCTGGAACGAGAAATAGCCCAATGGGCCACCAACCGACTGTTGGATATCAAACATTTGGTAATTTTGACATAATCTTAGCGAGGAAACCTGCTATATTTTTCCATGAATAGCAAGGGATCTTTTATATGCACCAACCCACAGACAGAATAGCACATACCACGGCCGTTGATATATCAGTCATGGTGCACTGGCTAGAGTGAGAAATAGCCTGGGGATTGATCCTAGACCGACCATGTATCAAACGAGCACTTAAAAAACAAACATACTGTAGTGAACAAAGTAAAATGATTACCTGAATTCTGCAGTCTTTTTAAATCTATCCAAGTAAGCTGCTAATGATCCACCTGAAAATTTTCTTTCACCATGTGCACTCATAATGATTTTTAAGTTATGATTTTTAAAAGCACAAAATTAATATCCAGAAAGGTATTTGCTACTTTTCCTTTTCAACAAGAACACAAAACTGGTGAAATTCCTCAGAACAAATTGCTATCTTAACACATTTTGAGTTCTGAAACTATGTTTTGAATATATTTACTTTCACAAAAGTTTTGATGAACAATTGTTTTGACTAAAAAAAAAACAGTGTTGGCTTATACACAGGTCTGTAACAGCATCCATTAAATGGAATATCACTCAATTAAAAACTGTACTTTAAAAAAATCACAATGTGTAATATCTCTGTCTTCACTTATATTGTTCACAAACAATAAAAGACAATACAAGATGAATCCCAATAAATCCTGTTCATATGAACATACACTTGTATATAACAGTGTAGTACTCTTCATGCACACAGAACATACATGTATAGTAATACATTTACATTAATAAATACAGAGATAAAACTACACTGTTACATGTCTAGTATCTACTTAGTACTTGGTATTACTGATCAAAGACAAGACATCAGTTAATGCTTCAGTTACATACTGATATCAAAGCATTATGGGAAATGAACGGGGGAAACAGGGGAAATGGATTAAATGTGCAAGAGATGACAGTTAAACCTGACAATAATGGCCACCCATCAGACATACAGAATATGACCTTTATAAACAGGTGGTTTATATAAAGAAATAAACAGAGTACATTTATGCTTAAAGGGAATATACATGGAGTGCCCATTACAGACAGGCGATTGTTTTACAAGGTGTCAGTTATAGTCGGTTTCGACTGTGTGTAAACCTGTCAGGAAACTGCATAACTGTTTCCTCTAAGTGAGAATCACCAAGTCCAGCATTACTCAGACCCCGATACACACATCCTGTTTTAATCACAGCATCCAGAGACAGTTCTTCATCTAATTACCCATCACCATACATTTCATTTATTGAAGTATAAGATGAACAACATTATCAATAGCTATATGTGCATGTATCTTATACACAAAGGTATCGATATGACAGCAAGTGTAACTGGAGTAAAAACATGCTTGTCAATTAGGACTGCCTAAGGACCTGTAGGATGACATGGCCTATATTCAGTTGACCTTTTAATAGTTTTGAAGTGAAAGAAAACAACATTTAAGTACTTATAGGTAAGTAACATAAATGGCCAAAACTAATAATATTTGAAATTAAGTCTTTATGAAGTAACATACATTTCGACCTGCTTACCCAAAATAATAGGGCTATTATTATTTTATTTTTATTTTTTTAAATACAAACTATTTAACAATTTATCTTGAATTATATTTATTCATGTCTACAACTGGAAAAAATACTTATTTTGGCTTATATGCATTGGAAGATCTTGAGGGCTAAATGTAATACAGTAAAGTACTTTTAGAACGAACACGCTTACAACAAACTACCAGTTAAAACAAACTGATTGTAAAGTCCTGGGGTTTTTGTCCTATATAGTATTAATAAATTTTAATGTATAGAACGAACTATGGATAGCAAATTAACTGTTAAAACGAACCAATTTGTTTGCCAAAATTGTTAATTTCAGTGTAAATTAGTGTACATACAGCATGCTGATCATAATTTTTTAATCTTATTTGTATCTTATCAGTCAGTAGCATTAAAGGCAATGCACCTAAAATGACTGCACTGATATTGGTGATAATAAATGAAAAATTAAAAAAAGCACACACTAATTCTTGTTTAAATTTTTAAAAATCCAAAATGGCCGACTTCCTGATAGAAAATGGCCAACTTACGCAAATGTATATAACGAACTACTGCTATAACGAACTGATGTATCTGGTCCATGTATCTGGTCCCTTACAGTTCATTATAAGAGTAGTTTACTGTATATATACTCATGGGAAAAAGTCCCTGTGCTCCAACTAAAATTGTCTTTAACCAACTGCAAAGTTTGTAAATACAGTCGACCTTTGATAACTCAAACTTAGATCTTTCGTAAACGTCGATCTCTCGAAGAGAAACGACGGTCCCGGCCGAACTGCTATACAAACTAGTAATAACAGACTTCGAACACTCAAACTTCGAACATTCGAAAAACTCTATCTCTCAAAGTAATTTTGTGGTCCCACCATAAAAAAAAAAAAGGGATATTGCACTTCCAAAATTCGAAGTTTGTGGAGTGACTGAGCCTTTTAACTGTACTGGTAATACTTTAAAGAAAAATGAATTGTCACCCAAGCCAAGCGTGAGTGTCCCGACTGGTCTCGGATATCGATGATACACGCGGTAATTACAGAATAATAGATCGCCGACTATGCGGAACGAAATGATCCTACATGCCTGCATTGGGTTGTCGGTGTTTGTACACGGCAGCGGGCCTCATTACTTCAAAGAACTGTTGTAATAACAATTAATGCTGTTTGTTTTTTCTCTTAAACGAGTGCATCATGTCAAATTTGTTATTTGCTATTTAAGTGTGAATTCAAAATGATTCATTACTAGTCATTTAGTTATGTTAGAAACATTCGGAAGAAATGCTACCCAATCTGTGCAAGATTACAGACACTGTAAAGAAAGACGATTTTTTAAGCAAGTGTGCCAAACAATCTCTAATTACAAATTTTTTCGGATAGTTCTGCTCTTTGTACTTTGTGATTTGAGAGCTATAAATTATTTTGTACTGTTGTGAATGTTTTATATGTAAAAAAAAAAAGTACATAACCTAGTGCTATTTGGCATACAGCGTTTTGATTTGTTATGTTATGTCTCGCTATGTTAGTGAGGGTTTTTAAAATGATTTTTGTGATTTACAATAATTTTGCTATTTATATTGTGTCTTTTTTATTTGGTAAACAAACGTACAATTCGACATTCAGTATTTTAATTTATTACGTTACGTTCCGCCTTGTTCTGACATTTGAAAAATATATCAACTTTAATTTATCGCTTACTTCCGGTTATATGTAAGTACGTGCTTTCAGTTTTCTTCTTCTTTTTTTTTTACTTTACTGTCAATTAATACAATAAAAGTACATAGAGATGTACGTCAAATTGATCGGATTTATCTCATTTCTGTTAATATTTACTTAGTTTTATCATATACACAGAAGAAATGTGCTAACATCCGATATCAACGAAATGATAATACTGCAATGCAGTTTCACTTTGAGGTCTGCTGTACGAATTTCGAACACTCGAACTCCCTGAAACTCGAACTATTTCGTCGTCCCCTTCAACTTCGAGTTAACGAAGTTTGACTGTAGTTGAAAGTTGTGACTTGTATTGATACAACATAATTGTGCTATATTTTCCCATTGGTAACAATGGATCCTTTAAATTATATGCACTTTCCCACAGACAGTACATCACATACCATAGCCTTTGATATACCAGTTGTGGGGCACAAGTTGGAATGGGGGGAACCCAATGTGTCTGTCGATACGGTTCAATCCTATGAACTAAAATTATCAATTTTCAAATCATTTATTTTATATATGGATCATATAAAATGGCATGGTATACATTGGACAACATGATAAGAACATAAAATGGTTAAATCAGAAATATAGTAATAGTAATGATGGCAATAATTATATACGTGTAATAGTAATCTCAGGTGAGTGCTCTACTAAGCTAATGTTTGCTACCATAACCCAGTCTGCAAATAGTTTATACAGCCAGCATTAGCTAAAATAGGTGGGGGTTTTGTTCTAACTATGTAGTCCCCCCAATTCAATTATACTGTGAAAACCCTCTAAACCAGACACCCATGAAACCAAAGGAAAGGAATGTTTTATTTAACGACGCACTCGGCACATTTTATTTACAATTGTGTGGCGTCAGACATATGTTAAGGACCACACAGATATTGAGAGAGGAAACCCGTTGTCGCCACTTCATGGGCTGCACTTTTCGATTAACAGCAAGGGTTCTTTTATATCCACCATCCCACAGACAGGATAGTAAATACCACAGCCTTTGTTACACCAGTTGTGGTGCATTGGCTGGAATGGGAAATAGCCCATGACACCAAGTTTAAAAATCCAGTTTGAAGAGTATTTTGTTCAGAAGTTATTTTCTCTACCAATATTGAAAAAGAGACCATGAGAAACACTGGTTTTGAAGAAATTCCAGTTTACAGTGGGTCCTGTTTTGAGGGATTTCACAGTATTTAGAGGGACAGACACTAGTTTCAACCTGTGAAAATTAACAGTTTAGTTAATCTACAAGCCTGTAACACATTTGGATAAAGTTACAATTGAGTGGAACATGAGTTTGTGACTGAAATGGTGAAATATCTTCTAAAAATAGACTAAAACTTGACTCCACAACTGTTACTTCTCAGACGCACATGCATTTTTAAAAATATGAGAAATTCATTTTGTGATATTAAAAACACCAGAATGACCAAAAGCCCTTTGAATGTACAGAAATTGATAATCTAAACAATAAAATTTAAGTAACGTATAATTTAAGTTATCAAAAACGGATATAACAGTCAAAAATATGTGTCAAGTGTTTAAAAACTAGGGTATGTCCCTTTGATCAAATAATCAACAATGGAATACAATGACTAAGTAAAGCAGCTGGTTGTATAAAGTATGTTTTTGTGTACAAACTAAACATGAACATTTTCAGGCACTATTTTGTTGGGTCATTTAGCAGGTCAATTAAAATGTGACCCTGCCTTCAGGGGCCAAACTGTACACAAACAGCTCTCATGAGAGACCATCAGTCAAACAGTAATACTATATTTCCTGCTCATGTAGGAAGCATATGTATATGACCGAATAACTTAATCACATCCATGTGGATTTTATGATGTCATTATATAACAAAAATTTAGTTAAATTAATGTTGTCAGCGTAGTCAGTGCCTTAATGTGATGTTCTGAAGTAATCAAAATTATTTTAGCAACTAGTTAGATATATGAATTATGATAAAAATAAATAAATAAACATTATTGTGAAACTGTGATCGAGTGGAGAGGGTTTGCTGAGAGGGTTTGACATGGCAAATTGAGAATTGTATTACCTTAAAAAATATATGGGGAAAACATTCTTACCCCCCCCCCCGCCCCCACAATGTGTCATCCTGTCCAGACTATTGACAACAGGTTCCCCCACCCCCAACACAAACTCCCATCCATTTCACGACCTTTTTTTTTTGTTCTATATATTATAAGATATAATCAAACACAGGAGTAATATTTCAAATCAATTGATACTTTACCATTAAACTTTAAAAGAACCCAACATCAAGCATCTCAACTTGCAAGACATCAAAGGTAAATAATTAATAAGGTAAACTTGTTACTCAATGAATTATCGATGTCAATTCATTCAATGATTCACTCATCAATGAATAAATCACCGCGACTTCCAGCACTGAAAACTGGGCCAGATAATCACTTTTAAGGAAATAGCCGTGTCAAATTAGGAAAACAAACATGATATTCTTACCTATTTGAATGTTTAAAAGCCATAGTAGGAGTGACACCTCAGACCGATACACATCTAAGCATGTGTAAGATATTGACCTTAAAAAGCACGGAACAAGCTGCCATCTTGAGGCAAAAATATGCAAAAAACATTCAAGGGAAATAACTTGTATTACCTTG
This sequence comes from Gigantopelta aegis, assembly GCF_016097555.1. Classification (NCBI taxonomy): domain Eukaryota; kingdom Metazoa; phylum Mollusca; class Gastropoda; order Neomphalida; family Peltospiridae; genus Gigantopelta; species Gigantopelta aegis. The sequence continues at coordinate 54,123,389 of NC_054706.1, forward strand.
TTCTTAAAAAGAACTGTTACGTTAGTAAACGCTGCTTCACTCAATGAAGTCAAAGTAGAACACGTGTTATAACAAATAACTCATTGTAACTATTTGCCAGTTTAATATGTATATGCTTAACAGGATGTTAATTTATTGCACAATACCAAGAGAACAAAACGTAATTGTAAATAAACAGGACACACATCTACGTACTTTTAATTCTAAAATCTATCCTGTTTATATATCAGAAAATCCGTAGACAACATGTAACAGGGTTAAAACTACAGTCACTCGAGCAAATAAAACTCCAAGATTAAGCATACCCATAACCATACACATTTCTTAAAACTAAAGACAAAAAAGAAACCTATAATATAACAAAACAACAACAAAAAAGAAGAAGAAAAAGTTCAAAGTTAAAGTTTGTTTTTTCACACTAGTGCACATTGATTTATAAATCATCAGCTAACAGATGTCAAACATCTCGTAATTCAGACCTATAATCTTAGAGAGGTACCCCACTACATTTTTACATTAGTAGCAAGGGATATTTTATAAGAACCATCCAACAGATCGGATATATAAGCTTGTTCTGAATGTGCACGTAAAACCCTATGACCTGACCTGATCAAATATTGCACATAACCACGACATTTGTTATACCAGTCGTGGTGCACTGGCTGGAACGAGAAATAGCCCAGTGGGTTACGTACCGCGCCCCCACAAGAAAGAAAAAAAGAGACAAAAATACACACACGCACGCACAAACACGAACACACGAATACAAACAACAAACAAACAAGGCATCTCAAAACGCGAATGTGAAGTTTTATGAACACTGGACGAAATTTTATTTTTCTATTTATACAGCGACCTTGACCTTCATAGACGCTGATAGGTCAAACACGACCTCGTTCAAGATTTCACGATCTAAATCTTACATGTAAAATGTCACGAAAATCAGGTGAGAATTGAAGTCGCTAGAGCCGTGACCTGTGATCACGTATATAGTAGCCTACGTATGGACAAGACGTTACATATAGATTTATTTATTACCCTAGCAGGCACTCATAACGGGGAAAATAAAAATCATAATTTCTCACTGATAAATTATCATGCATTGGTCTAACGAACAATACTATTGGATGATTTGACGCTTACAAACCAATGACCTTGTTGATACTAAATATGACGTCGTCACGATTTGGCAAACACACACACACACACACACACACACAATGACCTCATGTAGTTTAAAAGAGGGTGCGTTTACGGCTGTCTGTTTTTGGTGTTAAATTTATAACAAAATGTAATTTTAATGCAGTTCATTATAGATGTTATACCAGAATAAAGATAACTTTTGTTAATACTCATAACAGTGCCTAAAGTGGTTGATATCATTTCTATACATTTACGTGCATGTGTGTCGAAAATAAAGGCTTTTAGAGAAAAAATAGCTCGGGTAATAAATAGAATAACAAACTCGGTACCAGTTATTATCAAATTTATGTCCCTCGTGAAATAATTTTCATTTGTCACTCGCTAAAGCTCGTAACAACTGAATATTATTTCACTCAGGACATAAATTTGATAATAACTGGAAACTCGTTTATTATCCTCTATATATCTTAGGTGACTTACGACGAATGGGTTACAAAACAACTATCGAACAAAAAGAAAGAATAAACCAAAAAATTCAGATTTTTTTTTTTTTTTTTTAAATGAAAAAGAAGAAATAAAAAAGAGAAAAATATAACATTTACTTATACTTACTCCTGTGGCGTATGAAGGTTTTCATTTTCAATTTCTTTATCTTGGCTCTTATCCGGATTTTCCGGATTAAATCCTTTGTCGGGAGGTTCTGATTGAAAGCCATTATCTGGAGGTTGTGTGTGAAAACTTTTATCCGGGAGTTCTGTGTGAAAACTTTTATCCGGGGGTTCTGTGTGAAAACTTTTATCCGGGGGTTCCACTTTCTTGTACATGACGTGGTACTTTTGGTTTGGTTGTGTCTCCGTTCTTATTGCACTGTTCGCTTCTCTGTTGGAGTTGAAACTGAATATCTCTGTCGTGTAGTCCTCATCGTGGTCGCTGGAATTGGATAACCTGTCCACCTGTTGACTGCTGCGTTTGTAGTTGGCCGGAGAGTGCAGGTTCGACCCATATCCCAGAATCAGCGGCCCGAACAGAGTCTTGTAACAGTTGTGGCAGTAGGGAAGACCTTTCCGCTGAAACGCAAAAACGAGAAACCTATTATTACAACTTCAATTTAGATGTACGTGCCTCTATCCGTTCATGGTTCAGGAACTTCAATTCAGAACTATGCAAGATTATGCTATATGATTTTATGTGTAATTTTGAAATTGTGGGATGGTGCATATAAAAGATCCCTTGCTACTAATGGAAAAATATAGCGGGTTTCCTCTCTAAGACTATATTTCAAAATTACCAAATGGTTGACATCCAATAGCCGATGATTAATAAATCAATGTGCTCTAGTGGTGTCGTTAAACAAGACTAAATTTTTTGTTTGAATTTTAAAATATATCTCTTTTACAGGCTCTGTTGAACCCCCACCTCACCCTCTAGAATTTAAAGAAAACTACGGAGGCGGAAAGAAAAACAATAAAGAAAAATAAACCAAAAATAAAACCAGAGATTGAAGGACCACCCCACTCTACTCGTACACTAACTGTCGATTATACAGTCGGTTAGAATAATATCATACACAACATAATTAGATGACACTTCTTAGTTGTACAATAAAGAAAGAAAGAAAGAAGTGTTTTATTTAACGACGCACTCAACACATTTTATTTACGGTTATATGGCGTCAGACGTATGGTTAAGGACCACACATATTTTTTTTTTAGAGGAAACCCGCTGTCGCCACATAGGCTACTCTTTTACGACAGGCAGCAAGGGATCTTTTATTTGCGCTTCCCGCAGGCAGGATAGCACAAACCATGGGCTTTGTTGAACCAGTTATGGATCACTGGTTGGTGCAAGTGGTTTACACCTACCCATTGAGCCTTGCGGAGCACTCACTCAGGGTTTGGAGTCGGTATCTGGATTAAAAATCCCATGCTTCGACTGGGATCCGAACCCAGTACCTACCAGCCTGTTGACCGATGGCCTAACCACTACGCCACCGAGGCCGGTTTGTACAATAAAGATATCACAACTAACTACCTACAAACTTATTGATAAAGATCACGGGGGATGGGGGGTTGGGGGGGGGGGGGGGGGTGGGGGGGGGTGGTGGAGTTATGTACCAATCATATACACGCTACCAGAAGAAATCCGAAACGCTAGGCTACTATATAGTCCGTCCCATCATTCTATAAAACGTTTTTCTTTTTTTTGTAAATAATTTAAGTTTGGTTTGACATAAGAAGAAAAGTAAAAGTGTTTTGGAAATAAATAAAAAGTACTATTTTTGTGTGCAACTTACAAATCAATCGGCTCAAAAATAAAAATGTGTAGTAAATTCCATAGCATGAAAAAAAGGCGTTTTGTGTGGGACGGATTATATATTTACACCTATTAGCGCATTCTGCACTGAGGCATGTTCAAGATAACTAACGATCGCGAGCACTCTACTTTTTTTTCTTTCTTTTTTTGTGCATAATGTTAGATGCAGCAATATGATAAAAGGCGATTGTACCAGTCAAACTGTTCGCGAGCGCCATACCTCCTGAACAAGCCTCAGGTATGCGAATGCGATTTCCATGTTGTAAATACGAGTGCATGTAGACTGACGATCAACAATTAACAAACGGATGCAAAAAAGGAGTATAAATAGTAGTAGTACATGTCATCAAATTAAGCGATGTTTTATTTTGATGTTCATTTACTTCAGCACTATTGCTTGTGTTTTCAACATGAACCTAACTCGGCGCTAATATAAGGTGCGCACTCACTCGGTTGGGGGGGGGGGGGGGAGAGGGGGCTGTGTTCCCCATTTGAGAATGAAAATGTACTTTTTTGGACCTACTCTACACAAAAAAACCCAATAAAAATTATGTCCCCACTAGAGTCTTTGCCCTCCACCTCTCTCTTCAACACTTCAGATCAAATTGTGCCCCCACCACACTCAATCCAGTTATCGTTCCAACTTCCTACGGGCCCTTGTAAGATATATTATAAGATACAAGTAGTTATGGATCATTTAAGTGTGTGTTTAACAACACCTCGGTTCATTCTAAACTGAGGCTATTAGGGACCCATAAAAGTGAGTTTCTTTTTACGAACTAGGTTCTTCACAGGCATACGGTTTGCTAATGGGTTCGATCTGAGTTGACACGTGCAATTCTGACAACGAATCAACTGTCATAGTAGCAGTCATGATACTGTGAAAACACCATTTTGACTTTGCATTGTATAAAGATACGATTTCGAAAATGTTAATACTATTGTCGTTCAGATTTGATTTAAACCAACTAAAAAGAAAAAAAAGAAAAAAAAAAAGTAGTGTCGGAAATAGAATAAAACTGATTTTCGTCGACTATTTCTTTCATATTAAACTGACAGGTAAATATTTTTAAAATATCTATTTAATGATACTCTACCTAATTTAGCATTTACTTGTTTGGGCTCTCACTGATATACAAGGTGGTGCTTACTCTTGAAATTAAAAGAAAAATGTCAGTAAACAGGTGATTTGTGCACTTTATTGGAACAGACTATAACACATTTTGATCTACATATGTCAGTTTCATTTACCCTTAAACAAATTTTTATTTTAAAACTGCAAGTTAACTGAGTATTTTGAATTGAAGCATAAATTATTAATTATTATTAGCATATTTAGTGAATATAAATTCAATAAAAGTACATTAGAAATTTACACAATCTTGCATTCACTTAAAGGTGCTATATCATAGTTATATGTGAGCATCTGTTTGTGATAAAAATTCTCCAATAAAAATGTAGGCCCTATTTTCTACTAGTAGATAAAAGTATTTTGTTAGAATCATTTATGGGCATATAGTTGAAGGTGTAGTCTTTAAATTTTACAGCAAAATTTAATTTAAAAAAAATGTATCTGCACTAGCTGTCATTATGCTACTTGGAGATAGCTCCTTTAATACATAGCACCTTTAATACCGGTATAATAGATCACACACATTCTTGACAGTTTTGCTAAAATGTTACTATAGAAATAATTTTATTTTGTTTTGAAAAGGGATAGAAGTAAACCGTCATCAGAAGAAAATGGTTTATTTAACGACGCACTCAACACATTTTATTTACGGTTATATGACGTCGGACCTATAGTTAAGGACCACAAAGATATTGAGAGAGGAAACCCACTGTCGCCACTTCATGGGCTACTCTTTTCGATTAGCAGCAAGGGATCTTTTATATGCACCATCCCATAGACAGGACAGCACCTGTTACACCAGTCGTGATGCACTGGCTGGAGCGAAAAATAGCCCACTGGGTCAACTGACGGGGATCGATCCCAAACCGACCGCGCATCAAGCGAGCGCTTTAACACTGGGCTACGTCTCGCCCCCAAACCGTCATCAGACAGTCCCTCACATATTGCAACAGCAATGAAGTTGACACATGTCGATCAAAATGTGTTATAGTCTGTTCCAATAAAGTGCACAAATCATCTGTTTGACATCTTTCTTTTAAAGGAACAGACCCTAGTTTCAGTCCACGAAAATGCACACTAAGTTTAGTTAACCTACAGACCTGTAACACATATGGATAAAGTTAGAATTTAGTTAAACATGAGTCTGTGACTTTGAAACGGTGAAATACCCTCTAAAAATAGACTAAAACCCGACTCCATAACTCCTATTTCTCAGACGCACGTGCGTTTTTAAAAATATGAAAAATGCATTTTGTGATATTAAAAACACCAGGATGACCAAAAACACTTCGAATGTACGGAAATGGATAATCTAAACAATAAAATCTAGTAAAGTATAATTTCACTTGTCAAAAACGGCTAAAATAGTTTTTAAAAATATGCCTTAGTGTTTAAAAACTAGGGTATGTCCCTTTAATTACAAGAGTAAACACCACCTTGTATATCAGTGTGAGCCCAAACAAGTAAATGCTAAATTAGGTAGAATATCATTAAATAGATATTTACAAAATATTTACTTGTCAGTTTAATATGAAAGACATAATCGACGGAAATCAGTTTTATTCTATTTCCGACACTACTATAACAAGCGGTACTGATTCAGTTACAAGTATCACTAAGAGAAAACGTAGCTCCCCAGGGAGTCCGTGCATCTTGTAGAAACTAATAGATCCAGGTGTTATTGATTTTCGCGAGATAATGCTCGCTGTCAGATACACGAGTTATACAACGCTATGATCAATAACAAGCAACACCATACAACTCGTATCTCACACGCACGTTTTCCCTTGTAATTAATTTCTATTCTCTTTTGCCGTGCTAGGTATTTAGATTCCGATACTGGGGAAATACCATGGATAATATACATTTGTTCTTTTTTTTTTAAAGTATGTCGTCTGCAACGGTGCGCACGTGCCAAAGTCTACTTAGTGTGAGCTGAAATAGCGCAGCCATGTTGGTACGAGTGTTTTTCATATTTAGCTAACAAATGCACGCGTAATTAGGCGTAATGTTCGAACGTATGCTATATACAAGCGCTCACATATGCGAATACTGTAATTCCAATGAAATGCCAGGCGCGCGCGCGCGTGTGTGTGTGTGTGGGGGGGGGGGGGGGGGGGGTCGGGGGGTCGAACCCCCAACCTCCCCAAACGAACTTTCCTTTTTTTTTAAATATATTTTCCGGGAAGCGTAACTCAATCCCCTAGAAACTTCGCTCGTCTTAATCTAGACCCCCTTTATAAATTCCCGCACACGCGCCTGGGACACGCATTATATGCCCATATATTTATTACAAGGTTACTTTCCGCAAGCTAATGTCATTGAGTAATGTTTAGTTTGTGTGTTGTGAAATTACTCATGACTTGGGCAATAAACAATGTGGTTATGTGTCACAGTGCCGAATGTACAAAACCTGTTTTTGCACGCGTCTTACTACATTATAGATATAGCTCGACGAAATCTCATGATCCAATCGTACTTCTAATCGGCGATAGCAAGCGCTCTTTCAACATGTTTTTGTTTTTCTAAATTAAAAATCAGCATTCTTCCATACCCAGTCAATTTATTCTTGGCAAGTAGGTAGGTTCATCCTGATAACGAAAGCATTGTTATCAAACTATTTTATCATTATAATTATAAAGAAGTGTAACATTTCTAAAAACATGGTTATACATTTTTAAAAATTGAAACTGATTTTTAAAGAGACTGACCCTAGTTTCAACCCGTGAAAATTAACACTACGTTTAATTAATCTACAAACCTGTAACACATTTGGATAAAGTTACAATTGAGTGAAATATGAGTCTGTGACTTTGAAATGTGAAATACCCTCTAACAATAGACTAAAACTCGACTCCATAACTGTTACTTCTCAGACGCACGTGCGTTTTTAAAAATATGAAAAATGCATTTTGTGATATTAAAAACAACAGGATGACCAAACTCACTTCGAATGTATGGAAATTGATAATCTAAACAATAAAATATAAGTAAAGTATGATTTCAGTTATCAAAAACGGCTCTAATAGTAAAATATATGCCTTAGTGTTTAAAAACTGGGTATGTCCCTTTAAAAAAAAATTGTTTTGTTTAATGACACCACTAGACCACATGAAACATTGGCTATTGGATGTCAAACATGTTAATTCCGACATATTATAGTCGTAGAGAGGAAACCCGCTACATGTTTTCATTAGTAGCAAGGGATCTTTTATATATACACAATCCCACAGACAAGATAGCACATACCACGACCATTGATATAGATTTCTACCAGTCGTGGTGCACTGACTGGAACGAGAAATAGCCCGATGGGCTCATCGACGGGAGTCCATCTCAAACCGACCGCGCATTAAGCGAGCGCTTTACCAATGGGCATTTTCACATTAAAAAAAAACTTGATGCCAACTATTTTAGTCAAGTTTGATTAATACTGCTCCTGCAAGTACACGCACGCTCTGTAAGTACTTTCTTAAACGAGAAAAACACAAAATCGATATCAAGGTGCTGCGATTGCATCCCCCGGGGGACTGGACTCGTAAACGCGGTCTACACGGTCTGTCGAGCTGTAATCATATTTTGATGACAAACGCGCGACTAAGACCAGAGAACGAAATTCAATATCGAGCCAAGGTTGATCAAATCTTTTTAGTACTTTTTAGCAAACTCCGTTATCGATTATCACCGGCGTGACGTTTGAACAAGTGGCCATCGAATTCAGTTATACGATGCCCGCTTGTAGTCGGGTTTCATAAGAGCCACTGTGGCGTGTTCAGGAGGCCGAGCGCTCGCGAACATATTGACTTTTTATCACATAATATTCATCTAACGTTAGGCGCAAAAATCAGTCTAGCGAACGATCGCGTTCTGCCAGCTAACGTTTCGCTAACGTTCACAAACTAATTTATATGTTGTATTTTATTTGTGCAACCGATGAGCTGTAACAGCTCAAAGGTAAATAAAGAATTAAAATTGAATTGATTGGTTACCGATGTAGCCATTTGGTTTACCATAAAGCGCATAAACCAGTTCAGCGGACGTTTTTCTGCTCGGTCTGGTTCAACTAGGCCCAGAAATGAAGTTCAATCGTAGATGTTCACCTGAGATGCAATATGTTTTTGGATGGATCCCTTTTTTTTTGTAGACCCATTGTATTATTGTCTAAAGCATTGTTCCATAACTGGTGTAAATTAAAAAATGTAATACATGCTATTCTGTCTGTAGTAACATGCACATAAAATAACATAACAATGGCGGACCCAGAAAATCCTCTCTTTTTCTTCTTCTTCTTTTTTTGGGGGGGGGGGGGGGGGGGGGGCAATAACATGATGCGGAATGCCAAGGGAACTTTGGGTAGGTTTGGAGAGGAATCGTAAAAAAAATTGAAAAGTAATATATAATAAAATTATAACTGCCACCCCCCCCCCCCCCCCCTTCCCTAGATCAACCTCTGCATAAACTTGACATTGAAACCGATAAATACGTTTTCTTATTTTTATTTGAAATAATATAAGTAATCACTGAATGACGTATATATACACCAAAATTGCCAAATGCTATATTCAATATATCTACAGAGGCGGCGCTGATATATATATATATATATATATATATATATATATATATATATATATATATATATAATCCACGTTATCAATCTTCCTCCCCTAGCCTCATCTTAACATCACACCTGACAGGACTAATCACAACCTCCTGGTGTTATCTTACAAAAAAAGCAGTCAAGCTTTTTCAGTCGCAATCAATTTCATACATTGTGTTTAATTCCAATTTTAATTTCCATTTTGATAAAGCATATGCAACATAACCACAATTATTATTCTAATGCAAAACCTAGTTAACCATAGATTACAATTGTGATAAAATAATCGAAATCGTAACCGTAATTCGTAATCGTAATTGTAGTCGTAATCGTAACCGCATTCGCCGTTTTGCAAAATATTGCTAGGCTCACGGCAAACCAGTGTCGTGTTTAGGAGACCGTCGATCACGCGCGAACATTTTGACTGGTACCATGGTCTTGAAGTTGTATCACAGTAATTTAATGTTAAGCGCAAAAACCAGTCTAGCAAGCCACTACGATCGCTCGCCCTCCTGAACAACAATTGCTTAAAGTTTGTTTTGTTTAACGACACCACTAGAGCACATTGATTTATTAATCATCGGCTATTGGATGTCAAACATTTAGAAATTTTGACATTGTTTCCATTAGTAGCAAGGGATATTTTATATGCACCATCCCACAGACAAGATAGCACATACCACGACCTTTGATATACCAGTCGTGATGCACTGGCTGGAACGAGAAATAGCCCAACGGGCCCACAGACGAGGATCGATCCCAAACTGACCGCAAATCAAACGAGCGCTTTATCACTGGGCTATGCCCCCCCCCCCCCCACCATCACCCCCCCCACCCCCGTCCTGAACATGCCTCGATGTTTTGACGTAACGGAAGTTGCTCACCTCTGCATGTTGACTCGGGGTAAGAACCCTGGCACATTCCTTGCAACGTAGACAGTTCGGATGCCAGTCACGTCCCAAGGATGTTTTGCGTTCCGCTGGAAGAAAAGACGGAAAGGACAATTAATCTACAGAGATCACATGATTGACACGGGGGCAATGTTAAAGGTATTTCAGAACCACTAGACATAACAGAATTGCCAAGAGATAAAATCATCCAACACACTTCCACTGACACACGACAGTTTGTTATTACACATGTACACGTCCAGCTGTAAACGGGGTTCATTAATCTTTGACGGCTATGACAACAGTGAGTAGAAAATATTAAGACTCGTCGTCGGAAATAATTCAAATAGATGTGTGGATGATGTACGAGTAATCGACTGGCCTGGGTGGTGTCATGGTTAAGCCATCGGACATAAGGCTTGTAGGTACAGGGTTCGCAGCCCGGTACCGGCTCCCACCCAGAGTGAGTTTTAACGACTCAATGGGTAGGTGTAAGACCACTACGCCCTCTTCTCTCTCACTAACCACTAACCAACTAACCCACTGTCCTGGACATACAACCCTGGTAACTGTGTGTGTGCGTGCGTGTGTGTGTGTGCCCAGGACAGCGTGATTGAACCTTAATTGGATATAAGCACACAAATAAAGTAGAAACGAAAATGAAAATCGATTGGTATTTGCAACTTAAGACTATGAGATAGTTTGGGGTAGGGGTTCCAGATGTATTACCGTCTGTAGGACGTCGGATCCTTCGTTACACGTATGCTTGCGCAAACCTGTTCGCCTAGGTTGTTTATCCTAGATATATGTAGATATGATTTTAGACGGCCAGGTCCATTTTCCCCATTTTGCCCCCTGGATATTAAATGTATTTTAGGACAGTTTCTATATGATTTATCATTACAAATGTGGACAGTAAAATGAGGCTCTGTTAATAACACCATGATGTATTGTCTCACCGGAAGATGAAGAGGGCAATAAAGGTCAAAAGACAAAAAACAAAACGTTAAAAGTTTTTTTTTTTTTTTTTTTTTAAAGACACCTCTAAGGCATATTGATTAATTAATCATCGGCTATAACTAGATATCAAACATCAGGTAATTCAAACATGAGGTAATTCTAACTTGTAAAAAAAAACTAGACTATCTTTTTTATTTCGGTAAGCTATTTGTAACGGTATTAAACATATTCCCTTGACGGTGGAGCTTTAAAAACCTATAGTGTGCTCAAACATGAAAGACTTGGCTCGGCCTTATCAATACTATATATGCAAAACACGAAACTGTATACGTTTCTTGTCCAAACCGGGCAGCAAATTAACTCAATTAAACCCAGTGCCACGAGCGCAGGGCAAACTATCGCCATCAACTCTTCCATGATCGCAGCGTGCGGAGAGAGCATCTAAGAAATAGCTTCATTTCCCAGGGGTCAGCTGTAACCCAGTTGAATGTTCTTAATGTAATTATAGGTTTGTATATCACTCCAGTCTTAAAGCAGCCAGAAGCTAGATTTGATCAACCCCGCAGTGATTATTAGAAACTCTTTGCTAGACTGACCAAAGTGCAAGGCCGACTGTTGTTACCAGTGCCGTCGACTTCACTCTGATCGCAGGGAATGGAATCTAGCTCAGATGGTCGAGCGCTCCCCTGACGTACTTGCGTCGAGGGATCGAACCACCTCTATGGACCCATTCTCTGATTTTTTAATTAATTTTTTTTTTGCCGCGTCCCAACCAAAAAGTTGAAAGTTTGTTTTGTTTAACGACATCACTAGAGCACATTGATTTTATTAATCATCGGCTATTAGATGTAATTTTTTTTGGCAATTATGAAATAGGAAATGGTTTATTTAACGACATGGCAATTATGACGTATACTCTTAGAGAGAACCCACTGAAGTGTTCCATTAATAGCAAGGGATATTTTATATACACTATTCCACAGACATGATAGCACTTACCACGGCCTTTGATATAAGAGTTGTGGTGTACTGGTTGGAACGAGAAATATCCCAATGGGCCGACCGACGGGGATAGATCCCAGACCGACCGCGCATGAAATGAGCCCTTTACCACAAGGCTAGCAGTTACCTCCCGCACCTTCTTTGTGATAAGAATTTATAGTCTACGCACCTCGTCCCGATAACTGGCATACGTTAAGCCAGCGAACGTTTCGCTAACGTTCGCGAACTATTTGATTGGTTTCCGTCGTCGCCAATTGGTTTAACGTGAAGCGCATAAACCAGTCTAACTTACGTTTTTCTGCTTGGACTGGCTGAATGCAGCCCTAGTATAGTTAATATGCGCAAATGCTATGCGTATTCGGGCTACTTTTTGTCGTGAGCAGTCAATCCAAATGTCGTAATCTGTTACACGTTAGTATTGTGCCAATGGTATGTGATTGTTCGAATGAAAGGTCACCGGAATACGACGAGAATGTTGGCTTTGTTCAGATCCATTACATATCTCATTTCAGTCGTATCCAAGTGCTCTATTTAGATAGGACAGTGTCAGGGGAGGTGGGGGCTTCAGTCATTAGTATGGCAAGCATACGTTAACTATTTTAACGAAAGGGTACATATAAAAACAAAAATCGTTAAGTGCTAATCGTCGTTGTTGTTTGGGTTTTGGGGTTGGGGTTTTTTGGTGTTTGTTTTGCTTCTTTGTTTTGCTGGGGATTATTTTGTGTGTGTTTGTTTGTTTTGTTTTCGTTTTGTTTTAATTTGTTTGATTTTGGGGTTTTCTGGTTTGATTTGGTTTTGAATCTATTACAACAGGACGGCTAGATGTAAATCAATGGCAGGGCGTTCGTCTGAATCTTCATGGGTCGTAGGATCGATTGTCAACTGTGGATTCGTTTTTTTCCCGTCCCGACAAGTGCTCCACGACTGGTAGCCCACATCAAATACCCTGGTTGTTTGCTCTCCTGTCTATGGTAAAATTCATTTAAAAAAAAAAAAAAAAACTCGTTTCTTTTCGATATGAGTAGGTTATGTGGCGGGAATGTATTCTCTCTCTCTCTCACTCTCTCTCTCTCTCTCTCTCTGTCTGTCTGTCTGTCTGTCTGTCTGTCTGTCTGTCTCTCTCTCTCTCTCTCTCTCTCTCTCTCTCTCTCTCTCTCTCTCTCTCTCTCTCTCTCTCTCTCTCTCTCTCTCTCTCTCTCTCTCTCTCTCTCTCTCTCTCTCTCTCTCTGTGATGAAATAACCAACCATATAATAAGTTCGATATCAAATAGTCATTGTTTAAATTGTGCTGAAGTTTTGATAAATCATAGTACCAGGATATATTCAAGGCCTTGTACCAACGAAACCTCATAAAACCCAACTATTAGTGGTTGATCGTCGGTTTTATGTGTCATGGCCAGTATATACATAATAATACTATCATGAGTCTCGGTAAGTGCATATACAAGGTCCATGCTACGAATCGTTAAAAGTAACCAAGGTGACAGCATGTGCTTCGTCTCTCACAGTGTTGTTAGAGCCGGTTTAAAGATCCGCGGGGCCTGTAGCACAAATAACAGCGGGGACTTCTTTCCAGGATATATATTTTGCAACCACCGCGGGGTGAGGGGAAAAATACCTGGGGAAAATAAATGTACATATCATTGTACAATGTAAGAAATATAAGTATCAGCGGTCAAAGTTATCTCATTTTATCCCCAACTACAACCCTTCATTTTTAAATATGACATCCAAAATACAGTTTATAGGTGTTATTTGCAAGTTGGTTTTCCAATTTAATGAATAGATTGTAGTAGAGATATACAGGTATAGGCCCTATGTATATATGTATATAAAACTATAGTCATTAATTGTTTGTTGATATTGCAACTTTTTGATGTTATTTTGTGCACTCTGTTCCCATGTGGAATGTTTAAATGCAATACATTTTATCTTTATCTTTTTTTTATCTTTATCTTTATCACCGCGGGGCCCCCTGAAGCGCGGGGACCATAGCACGTGCTACATGTGCTACTAGGATAAACCGTCTCTGAGTGTTGTAATTACCGTTTAAGACAACTTTCAAGATCAAGTTCTTTATTTTTAAAGCTTTTATAACTGTTGGTGTTATACAAACATAAACATATAATAAATAAATACTGTACAGGACATGGGCGGATCCAGGAAATATTTTTAGGGGGGGGGGGGACCAAAAAAGAAGGGCACATTGACTCGTCAAAAGGGCACCTTACTACAAGTTTTGATATTTACAATTAATATGAATTCCTACAGTTCTACGTCATAATATACTAGCAATAATGAAGTAAATTGCGTCACTCGCGTTAGAACCTCAATGGGGCCCCATTGAGACTCAATAACACAGACACATATCTGCAAGCTTGCGCATGTACACGAAAATCTTGATTTCATTTATCTACAATATAATTATTGTTTACTTAAAAAAAAAAAAATTCTACAAACAAAAAGGGCACTTGGACATTTTGAGGGCACTTGAACAATTTTTTGGGGGGACGCGTCCCCCTGGTCCCCCCCCCCCCTTGGATCCGCCCATGCAGGATAATTGTGAAGAGTGATTTACCTTATTAAATGCATAAAACAAATATAGCTAATACAACATATCACAGTTTTACTAATACATGTATATCTTAACATTAGATATTAAGTCAGTGCACCACGACTGGTATATCAAAGGCTGTGGTATGTGCTATCCTGTCTGTGGGATGGTGCATAAAAGATCCCTTGCTACTAATGGAAAAAAGGGGGAGTATCGGGTTCCCTCTCTATGACTGTGAAAATAACCATATGTTTGAAATCCAATAGGCGATGATTAATAAATCAATGTGCTCTAGTGGTGTTGTTAAACAAAAACAAACTTTTAATCAGATATTATGTCATTAATCAGCTCAACAGAACAGAACAGAACTTTATTACACCCAGGCCGTTAGATATAGGTTCTGTGTTGTACAACACAAGTTTGTTTGTTTGTTTTCTTTAACGAGTGTACTTTTAGTTCATAGTAAATTGATCATCAAAATCAATTGAGAGCTCTTCATGTGCTCTGAATCTTATTCAGATGTGGTGCACTGGTTGGAACGAGAAAAACCCTCAATCAGTTAAATCGATCCACCGAGGTGGTTCGATCCTGCGATGCAAGAACGTAAAGTGTGCACTCAACCACAACAATAAGTAATATTGACATTATATAATTTGTATCAATTATTTAGTTGCATTATATGATCCTTGTTTGTACTAAATATTTACCAAGGTTAAGTTCTTTAATGTGACCAGTACTTAATAGTTGAATAATTTTCAATTCACTTAGATGTCTTTGGTAATATTGTTTTATAAATTTAGTTCTCAGATATTAAACATTGGACATTGGAGAATAAAGTGATACTAATTTATTCTTTCAAATATTTACCCTCTTCTGTAACTAAATCCATTATAAATTTAATTTAAAATGCATGTCCCTAACGGGCCCAACAAATGTTCGTATCTACTAAGTTCAAGGGCCATAATTCTGTAAACAAAAATTAGGTAAATCGCCATGAATGTCAAACTTGATCTGTAATAGTATATGATAAAGCTATACACAAAATTTCAGTTCAGTATCATGGGGCATTGCGAAAAAAAGGTTCGGGATTTTTTTTTTTTTTTGTAGCTTCTATGTTCAAGAGCCATAAATATCCAAAATGGTTAAATCGCTATTTTGTTTGTTTTGTTTAACGACACCACTAGAGCACACTGATTCATCAATCATCGGCTATTGGATGTCAAATATGTGGTAATTCTGAAATAGTCTCACAGAGGAAACCCGCTACATTTTCACTATAGTAACAAGGGATCTTTTATATGCACCATCCCACAGACAAGATAGCACAAAGACTTTGATATACCAGTCGCGGTGCACTGGCTAGAACGAGAAATAGCACAATAGGCCCACCGACGGGGATCAATCCTAAACCGACCGCGCATCAAGCGAGCGCTTTACCACTGGGCTACGTGACGCCCTAAATCGCCCTAAAAGTCAAACTTGATCTGTAACGGTATCTGATAAAAGTCAAACTTGATCTGTAACGGTATCTGATAAAGCTAAAAGTCAAACTTGATCTGTAACGGTATCTGATAAAGCTAAAAGTCAAACTTGATCTGTAACGGTATCTGATAAAGCTAAAAGTCAAACTTGATCTGTAACGGTATCTGATAAAGCTAAATGCAAAATTTCAGCTCAATATCGAGACATTACGATAGAAAAAAAATCTGGAAAAATATATTTGGGACAGAGGGTCAGACAGACACAGACAGACTGAAAGACGTAGACGAAATCTATAGTTCCCTTCCGGTTAGACCGGTAGGGGACTAATAAATAAATAAAACAACTAAAAGTAAAAAAATAAAATAATAATAATAAAAAATAAAATAGCAAATACAAAAATAGAAAGTTTATGGGAAAAAACCTAAGCGATTCATCAATAATTCAATAGCTGCATGGCGTGCAATATCTCATGAGAGCGCCCCGTATCAAGTCTAGCGATACAGCTGTATCAGCGAGTTTTAGTGGCGGTCGGAGCAATATTGTCCATTGATCTACAGTGCAGAGTTTGATGATGGAGGCTTCTCGAGATCTCGTCGATGGGTGAACGGTTCACGAGGGACGCAATGCGAGATCGACACGGCGGTCATAATAACAGTCCTGTTGACAGATAATCCGGAGAGGACCTCCACTCGCCATAAATAACAGTGGCGATCATTCTAGAACCATATTTAGTGTCACATAAATACACTTTATCGTGCATGTAATGTTGGGCTACGCGTATAACGCATGTTGAGGATATATACTACAGAACAAAAGACACACGAATATTGCATCTCTCAAAGTTTGTTTGTTTTGTTTAACGACACCACTAGAGCACACTGATTTATTAATCATCGGCTATTGGATGTCAAACATGGTAATTTTGACACAGTCATAGAGGGAAAACCCGCTACATTTTTTTTCATTAGTAGCAAGGGATTTTTTTATATGCACTATCCCAAAAGCAGGGTAACACATACCACGACCTTTGATATACCAGTCGTGGTGCACTGGCTGGAACGAGAAATAGCTCGATGGGCCCACCGACGGGAATCGATACTAGACCGACCGCGCAGCAAGCGTGTGCTTTACCACTGAGCTACGCCCCGCTCATGTATCACCATTTTTACGTGTATTTGTAGTAAATAATTACAAATTAATCAATCCCATATAATATTTGCATAATTAATTAAATAGTGTCAGAATTGTAATGTGTTAACATTCGGCGTAAACAATGATTTCTTCGAGAATCCTTGTCGAAAAGTATACA
Organism: Gigantopelta aegis; assembly: GCF_016097555.1. Taxonomy (NCBI): domain Eukaryota; kingdom Metazoa; phylum Mollusca; class Gastropoda; order Neomphalida; family Peltospiridae; genus Gigantopelta; species Gigantopelta aegis. Next base: position 54,140,774 of record NC_054706.1, read on the forward strand.
GTACACACAAAAATTCTCATTGTGCATCCCTTAAGATAGTAGGTTAGCCGGTTCTTTATCAAAATGGAGGTACAATTCAAATTCGTGTTAACCTGTTAGTCACCCTTTTTGGATTTTACAATAGTCCTATTATAAATGTAAAAAACTGTAAATTTATGGAATTATTTAGATGTAATTTTTGGTAAAATAATTCAAGGTATAATCTTTACATTTTAGAAGAAAAATTTATATTTTAACAAGAGGCGGGTCTACTTGATCTATATCTCCCCCCCCCCCCCCCCCCCCCCCCCCCCCCAGCTCATCGTCATTAAAACATTGACATTTTGTTACTGGGATGTTTAACATTATCAAGGTGAAATAGTTTTCTACTAACCCGCAGGATTTCTTGATGAGGAAGACTATTTTATTTCAACTTATTTGCGTGCTTATATCCAATTAAGGTTCAAGCACGCTGTCCTGGGCACACACACACACACACACACACACACACACACACACCTCAGCTATCTGGGCTGTCTGTCCAGGACAGTGGGTTAGTTGTTAGTGGTTAGTGAGAGAGAAGAGGGTGTAGTGGTCTTACACCTACCCATTGAGTCGTTAAACCTGCCTTATGTCCGATGGCTCAACCACGACACCACCGAGGCCGGTTACCCTTTTAACAATGAACGTCCCGTCCAGGAAATACTAGATCCACCCTTATAAGCCCCAACTCACTCACTCACACTCACACTCACACTCACACTCACACTCACACTCACACTCACACTCACACTCTCACTCTCACTCTGTGTCTGTGTGTCTGTCTGTCTCTCTTTCGCTCTCTCGCTCTCTCGCTCTCTCTCTCTCTCTCTCTGAGCAAAATATATTTTTGCTGCTTGTTTTCATTTGTTTGTTGTTTTTGTTGTTGGAGATTTTTGTTTGTTTGTTTGTGATTTTGTTTGTTTTCTTTTCTTTGGTTTGGCTCTTTTTTGTTGTTGTTTTTTTGTTCTTTTGGTCGACTTCTCAAAATCTAAAGCCACTTTACTTGTATGGCCATCTTTGGTACATATTGATTTTTTTTCTCATTCTAGCCTTGAGTGACAAGTTAACCCACAGATCTCATAGATAATTCATTGGTGGACATTTGGCATTGTGTTAGAATGAAAGAACCAAATGGATTTTATTTGGGGAAAACAAATTTGATTTCCTTGGAGATATGTTTTGCTGAAAGCATCCATAAACATTTATGTATTACATCATGGGGCACTTCAGAAACACATTCACACCCATACACTGATTAGATAGACACATTGATGTAAAGTAAAATGAATGAAATGTATGCTCTCCTGTCCTGGACGAGGTAACCGGCTGAGGCCGACACCTGCGCCCAGGACAGGCGTGCGCTATAACAGCTTGTTCTGAATGTGCACGTTATTAAACTCTCTGACCTGACCTAATGTATGCTCTTTTTTTTCATCCCAGCTGCGTTACACATTCGAAATATGTTTTCTTCTGTTAAAAACAACCAACAAAAAACAACAAACAACTACAACAACAAAAATCCAGTGTAAATAAAAATGGCCATAACGAACCTCGATCTGTTTTGCTTTATATTTATTTTACGGTTTGGAGACGGAACGAACAGAACTGAAACATTACCCTTTATCACTCATTCATTTCTACTTATTTTCGTGCTTATACCCAATTAAGGTTCAAGTACGCTGTCCTGGGCACACTCACCTCAACTATCTGTGCTGTCTGTCCATGATAGTGGGTTAGTTGTTAGTTGGTTAGTTGGTTAGTGAGAGAAAATAGGGTGTGGTGGCCTTACACTTACTCGTTGAGTCGTTAAAACTCGTTCTGGGTGGGAGCCGGTCCGATTGCTTAACCAGGACGCCACCAAGGCCGGTTACCCATAATCACGTACTCGTTGAGTCGTTAAAACTCGTTCTGGGTCGGAGCCGGTCCGATGGCTTAACCAGGACGCCACCAAGGCCGGTTACCCATAATCACGTACTCGTTGAGTCGTTAAAACTCGTTCTGGGTGGGAGCCGGTCCGATGGCTTAACCAGGACGCCACCAAGGCCGGTTACCCATAATCACGTACTCGTTGAGTCGTTAAAACTCGTTCTGGGTGGGAGCCGGTCCGATGGCTTAACCAGGACGCCACCAAGGCCGGTTACCCATAATCACGTACTCGTTGAGTGGTTAAAACTCGTTCTGGGTGGGAGCCGGTCCGATGGCTTAACCAGGACGCCACCAAGGCCGGTTACCCATAATCACGTACTCGTTGAGTGGTTAAAACTCGTTCTGGGTGGGAGCCGGTCCGATGGTTTAACCAGGACGCCACCAAGGCCGGTTACCCATAATCACGTACTCGTTGAGCCGTTAAAACTCGTTCTGGGTGGGAGCCGGTCCGATGGCTTAACCAGGACGCCACCAAGGCCGGTTACCCATAATCACGTACTCGTTGAGTCGTTGAAACTCGTTCTGGGTGGGAGCCGGTCCGATGGCTTAACCAGGACGCCACCAAGGCCGGTTACCCATAATCACTGGAGTTGCAACGACTTATGAATCTATACATACACAATAATAATGATTTACCCTTTATGTGCTTGATTAGCCAAGATAGTCACAACTGATCAGTTACCGAGTCTAGAACCAAACTCCGTCAATCGTTTCGAAAAGGAAATGAATGCTTGTTTAATGACAACTGGGCACATTTCAAACTATGACTATAAGATCTGGAGTCTAACAAACCAATGTCATTTCAACTTCTGATCGAGAGACAAAATAAAACAAGATGCCGGTACACAAGCTACTCCTACCGAAACAAAAAGAAGAGTAATACATATTTTATATATTATGCACTTTCCCATGGGTAACAACGGTAGTGATGTGTATTTTAGTGTGTGTGTGTGTGTGTGTGTGTGTGTGTGTGTGTGTGTGTGTGTGTGTGTGTGTGTGTGTTTGTGTATCTGTATGTCTGTGTGTGTTTTTTGTGTGTGTTTTTTGTGTGTGTATGTGTGTGTGTGTGTGCGCGCGCGCTTGTGTGTGTTCTGTGTGTGCAGAGGCGGATCTAGGGGTGAGGGGCAGGGGCCCGCCCCCCCCCATAATTTTGCGACAGTTATAATTTTATTATATATTAATTTTAAATTTTTTTACGATCCCCTCCAAACCTCCCCCAAAGTTCCATTGGCATTCCACCTCATGTCGTCCCCCCTCCCCCCCCCCAAATGGATTTTCTGGATCCGCCACTGGTGTGTGTGTGTGTGTGTGTGTGTGTGTGTGTGTGTGTGTGTGTGTGTGTGCGTGCGTGTTAAATATTGCCCTTACGCAGCCTATTATCCATAAGCCTACTTCAATCAGTTCCTGCCAGCACTCCCACCCTCGCAGTATCATGGATCCTCCTCAGAATTTCAGCCACATTGTAAAAATACATGGACCAGCATTTCAACCTACTACAATCATAGCTTGAACTAGGTCACTCTATTCTTCGGAACAAATTAGATATCGTCAATAGATAAATTTTATGCATTATGTAAGAAGACGAACATAACTAGTGGTGTTGTTATGAAGCAGGAAATGCAGCGATTGGCTAATCAATATGCAGTCACGCAAATAACGGTAGTGACGTAATAATCGATAGATGTTGCTAAGGAAAAGGATTAGTTTTGCCGATGTTATTTGTCTAAATCACGCTGAAAGCACCGGTTCTTTCTGATACCTATGAGAAGCAATGTTAGACACGATCAGTAAGCATGACATGGATAGGTGACCGCTTGGGAACTCTTTGGATGCTCCACGACTGATATATCATAATTATATATATATATATATATATATATATATATATATATATATATATATATATATATATATATATATATATATGTCGCAGTTTTACGCAAATACCCGAGCCGTTTCCCTTTAGACCTGTACCATTAACAAAACATTTAAGATTTTATTGAATACCGTGGCATATTATTAACATTATTTAGGAATATTGTGCAATTGTTTTAATGATCATTATGGTCTTCAGAAAACCACCCCATCAGAATGACAAAAAAACAACCTTTCACGTTAGAACGTTTTATGACTGGTTTACAGAAATATATTTCGTATTTATATTCAACTAAGAGTCTAGTTTAATGCTCTGGGTACACACCTCAGTACCCTGAGATAGGGGTTAATGATCTGAAGGTGTTAGCGTCCTTAAAACCTCCTCGTCGAGCCATTAAAATTCACTCTGAGTACCCTTTCTTACACTTTGTTTTCCTCCATTTCAACCACTGCACCAGGACCAGTATGTCAAAGGCCATGGTATGTCCTGTACTATATGTGGAAAAAGTGCATAATAAAGATCGCGTGCCAAGCCCGTAGGGACGCTATCTGGAATTGGGGGGGGGGGGGGGGGGGGAGGAGACATTCTGTAGTGAGGGGGCACCGTATTTATTAGGGGTTAGGGGTGGACACAGGCCATATTTATATCTGCTAGCTGATAATGAAAAAAATGTAGCATGTTGATCACTTGTCAAATATAACCAAATGTTTGAAATCTAATGGTCGATGTATAATTAACCAATGTGCTCTTATGGTTTCAACAGAAAAATCACCGATTGAAGGCCTGTGTCAGGATGCGAACCCAGCACCTACCAGCCTTAAGGACCATGCGACCGAGACAGGTTAAAGAACGACAGTTCACTATGTTTGGCGTGTCGCGGCTTGTCAAGTCTCCTATTAAACACATTCAGTGTAATAACGACGTGTGTTTGTTTGTCTGGACTTTTGGAAACACCTATTGATTACACGTCAAATTAGAAACGGATATTTAATAGTGAAGTAAGAGTATAAATACACAGGAATGTTGTCCGTGCAAACAACTTTTGGCCTTCTGAACCGCCAATAAAAACAGAGCAGTTTAAAAGATGCTCCATAATACGAGGTTTTTTGTTGTTGTTTTTGTCCACATGCTAGTCGTTTTCAATAGCGTAGCCTTTCCCCCTTATGACACCTTCGAGTGTTTTTTCCCCAATATAGTTTTTGTTTGCCTGTTGCCCCATAATACGACAGTGTGGGAGTGGTCCACCTCAATGTATGAATTTCAAAACAGTATGATTTTAGATTTTAAAAAGCAACACAATCTATATTAAATGACTATATCATGCATTACAAACAACTTGCAACATTCATGTCTAAAAAAACCAATCATATTAACACAACCCCCTCCCCTCACATACACACACACACACACACACACACACACCTACCTAATACCCAATTGTTTTATTTAACGACGCACTCAAACATATTTTATTTACGGTTATATGGCGTCGGACATAAGGTTAAGAACCACACAGATATTGAGAGAGGAAACCCGTTGTCGCCACTCATGGGCTACTCTTTTCGGTTAGCAACAAGGGATCTTTTATATGCACCATCCCATCGACAGGATAGTACATACCACGACCTTTGTTACACCAGTTGTGGATCACTGGCTGGAACGAGAAATAGCCCAATGGGACCACCGACGGGAATCGATCCTAGATCGATCGCACATCAGGCGAGCGCTGTACCACTAAGCTACGTCCCGCCCCTAACCATCATTGTCTCACGGACGATCATATCGGGACACATCATACCACACTGTACGTATACACCAGTTAACTTAAGTCCTTGGTATTTGTTAGCGTACGGTTTTAAAATAGGCCACTTCCAAAAGAACAACAAATAATTAAGCTCAAATAGTGAGAAGTTTTTAAAAGCGGTATAGCCTTCGTTTTAACATGGTCTGCAAATGTTGAACTAAAAACGGCCACACAAACACACACACAAAAAAACAACAAAAAAACAAAAACAACAAAACAAAGAATACTGTTCAAACTCTGTCAATAGAATGGTTTTCCTCTATTGGTTATTTTAAAAGTATTTACCGTTTTAACGTTTCACAATTAGCGAAAAAGCACTATTAAACAGAACGTTAATTTACTCACGTTGAAAACCTACAATATCAAATTTCTTATAATTGATCACGATGCCCATGGTGATGGTAATGATGCTGTTGATGATACTGATGATGACATAACTTATACAGAAATTTACTGAATAAAGGCGACAATTTGCTGCAGCTAATTAGGTTACGCAAAAAATTATTTCCGACTCTTCCGCTTGCAACTAACGTATAGGTAACGGAGCAGTCAGTTCCAAGTTAACGTCACTAGCAATCAGTGTTCAATCATACTTAATTCATTAGATGATATGGCTGTGGTGACCCGGTCATCACTAAGCCAATCGTATATCTCAAAACCGGTAATATACGTATGTCATTGTAGTGTGATATCACAAATAACGCACATCGTGGTGTTCTCACCAAAGGGTGTGTAAGAAAGTTTTATGGTGTGCATAATCCTTCTCTTCTGTGTTTTTTTTAAACGCCACAAACGTTTAACACAGGGGCGAAGACATTGTTTTGGGGGTTTTTTGGTGTGTTTTTTGACATTACAAACATGGATGATGGCGAGACGAATGGTGAAGACGTATTTCCATTTCGGTATGGGACTCTATCACTGGAGCCCGTGGTACACGAAACCTGCAGTGTATGCCAGGTAATTCCCCCCCCCCCCCACCCCACCCCATGTTGGGTCATACTCTCAGGATACACACACATAATCGCACTCATGAAGTGGTAGCCCGAGTACTCTTGACTGTAAGATAGCTAGACGGACATTTCCGTCTAGCTCTCTTCCAGTCAGAGTACTCGTGCTAGTGAAGGGGGTCTAATTCGGTGTATGTGGCCTTACACCTGCCCATTGAGCCTAGCACTCCATAATATATACTTACCTTTTCTGACCCCTAATAGCCGAAGTGTATTTTTGTGCTGGGAGTGTCGTTAAACAGTCAATCATTCATTCAATCACTTTATGTTGGAGCCGGTACTGGCATGAAAAAAAAAATCAACAGTTGCCTCAGATGGGATACGAACCCAGTACCTATCAGCCTCAAGTCCAATGGCATAACCACTACACCACCGAGGCCGAGGCATGCATGATCATGGGCAGTCATTTAACATCAACACTGAAACTCAGTGGTCTCCATTGTGCACTCGAATAGGCAAAGTTAATTAAAGAAGCAGCCTCTGTAAGGTGTTCATCCGAATCATGTGGTCGATGTTCATTAGCCATCTAGCCCATGTAGAAAATCCTATTTCAATTTCCGGTGCACAAAATTACTAATGTCTTTCCTTTCGGCCTGCACCTGCACGACTCTCCGTAGCCATGGTAACGTGAACTGAACAGTTCGCTGGGGTGACATTCGGGACCGTAGATAGGATATTTTAAAAAAAAAAAGTGAATTTTTTTTTGTTGCAGATGTATTCATGGAACGAATGATGCGCAATGCGCAATTTTACCATATTTTTTATGGGTGGGCAACTAACCCCTTTGCCAACCTTGCCCCCCCCCCTCCCCCCTGCTAGCTACGGCTCTGTCATTAACCATTCCTGTCTTCTCTCTTTTCCTCACCCTCTAATGATTTAGCTCAGATGGTTGAGTACTCGCCTGAGGTGTTTGCGTCGCTGGATCGAATCACCTCAGTGGATCCATACAACTGACTGGGGTTTTTCTCGTTCCAACCAGTGCACCACAACTGGTCAAAGGCCGTGGTATGTGCTTTCCTGTCTGTGGGAAAGTGCATATAAAATATCCCTTGCTGCACTGGGGGAAATGTAGCGGGTTTCCTCTGATGACTACGAGTTAGAATTATCAAATGTTTGACATCCAATAGCCGATGATTAATTAATCAATGTGCTCCAGTGGTGTCGTTAAACAAAACAAACTTTACTTTTACTGTTCCTAACCATGGAGGAGGGGTGTCAACCTCATGGTTTTCACGAAAGTATCAAATCCACACACATTTTCTAGTATATCTTCACAGGCTCGTATCCAGAGAGAATGGCGGGAACAGTCGTCCCCTACCCTTGAACAATAATTGACCCTCCTTATAGACCCTGCTGGAATTTTCTATTGTGTGTATGCCTCAATTACGTATGCTCCCCTTCAAAATTGAATGCCCCCTCCCCCAGATAACACCAGCTGGCTACGGTCCTTTGACATTTTAGAATTATTCAAACAAACATCTGTGATAATGTGGGTTTTTTTTTTTTTACAGTATACCTATTTGTCGTTTTAAACATAAAATTGTGTCTGTGATAAAGTTATTTGATGGTTGAGTGCCATGTTGTTGTTATTTGATGTAGATTAATCGTATGGGGTCGAATTTACAAAACCTGTTTTTATGTCTTACACGCGTATAACTACATACACCGAAAAATGCTTGAACACATGCGTTTAAGAAAAACAGGCTTCGTAAATTAAATCCACCATTACGTTTCGTTTTTGCTTCTTTCGAAGAACATTTCATTATTGTACATCATGTAACTCTGCTGTTTACGCTGTTTTACTAATATTTTAAAAATTCTTTTATTGATGTTAATCATCCATTTACCTTTTTGAAGACTAACACACCAACTCGCCTAACCCTAACCCCACCAAAAAAAAAAAAGAGTCAGTATTAAGAGACTGCCAAACTACTGAACAATATAATACGAAATATCTTTGTAGCATTAAAACTAGCACCACCACGCCAAGACAAACACTTTAAAAGAGCACAAAACCGGGTCATGTTAAGACTTCTTGATAGAGTGAAAGCGGAATTTCTTTCACGCCCTCAGGAAACGCAATTTTCACCTGAATTAAGTCGTTAACGCCAACTCTAAAGGTGCGTTCTCACGCTCCCAGTTATAGTAACGATCCACTATGCATATATAGAAAAGGATTGGGCACATGCTATGCAGGATGGCAGACACAGGGAGCTAACCAGTTGATAATTCACAACACGAAATAAAGTATTTCAAATGAACCGTCGTTCTGTTCGCGTATCGGTTATGCAACTTTAAATTCACGCGAACTACCAATGGGTTACGTGGTTAACCTTTACATTCTAAAATTAAAATCTACAAGCTTCAGGATCATCAGAAATGTATTTGTTATGCAAAGATAATTTGTTGAAACAAACAATCGGTGGCCTTGCTGAAAATCACGTTAACCGGTGAGGAAGGATATGCTCCACTTTCGCGAACATCTGCTATCATCACTGTTATGAGTGCGTGTCATCACAATTGTATTTATTCCAATGAGCTCTGTCCGGTGCTAGTTTGATTTAGTAAACTAGTTTTGGAGTGGCAGTCCTCTTTGTAGGGTGCAGAAATGGTGAAATATTCAGTAAACGATTCCCTCTGTAATGGCTGTCCAGTGTGTCCTCCTATAGACGAGGCACTAGACAGAGATTCATGGAATCAATCACTATTTTGCCAAATACCCATTTGACTCTGCATTGTGCAGAGATATGGTTATGATCATGTATTACGGTTTTGTCGTTCAGATTTAGTTAAAATTTAGAATGATTGTCCTCTGATAATTGGAAAACAATCTTACCCTTCCGAATTTCTCACAATCGAGACGAGATGTAGCTCAGTTCATGAGATCAGGTTTTTCCAAACATAACTAGCGCCCTACGACTATAGTACAAATCAAAATTATATCCAGGTGATTTTCCAGTCTTATATATTATTTATGAAAATCCCTGGAATAAAACCCATAAAAATGTGTCAGTATTATCATGACCTGTTATGGTATTCAAACAACCGGTACCTAAAATGACAATAAATGACCTGTTATAGATATAAATATGAGATCTATTTACAATTTTACTGCAAACCATATGTAATATGAAACAGACTATAACACCAAGTTTGATATTGAACACACCTGAGCTGGGAACTGGGAAACTCTATTAACGTTCCCCTATCCACGAGGGTTCAGGCACGCCCACTTCGGATTTAGCCTCTGACTTCGCCAGTGGCCAACTCCGAAGCAGGAGGGGAACACACCTGAGACCACCTCTCTGCTTAGCTTACTACTTGTGATTTCACCTGTCAAGTGTAATCAATATAAACCTGGGTGTTATAGTCTGTTCCAAATTACATATGTTTTGCAGTAAAACTGTAAATAAATCTCATATTTCTATCTATAACAGGTCATTTATTGTCATTTTTTCTACCGGTTGTTTGAATACCATAACAGGTCATTTTATGGTTTTCATTCCAGGGATTTTCATAACTAATATATAAGACTGGAAAATCACCTGGGTATAATTTTGATTAGTACGTTAGTACATCAAAGACCGTGATGTATACTGCCCTGACTGGAAAAATGCATACCTATAGTCCGTCCCATCTTCCTAGAAATGTTTTTTTTTTTTGTAAATAATTTCAGTTTGTTTGACATAAGAAGAAAAGTAAAAGTGTTTTCGGAATAACAAAAAATACTATATTTGTGACCAATATAGAAAACAGTCAGCTCAGAAATAAACAACTTGTAATAAATTCCATAGCATTAAACAAGGCGTTCCACTTTAGACGGACTATAAGATCCCTTTGCTACTTTTTGGTTAGCCGTAGCGAGTTTTCCTCAATCTCTTTCTTTCTAGACTGTTTCGAAATAACCCATATGTTACATTAAATAGGCGTTGTTTAAAATGTGCTATAATGTTAATAAACAAATAACCCGTTCCTTTCTCGCTATCTGGTTACTGAGCAACACTCCGTGAAACATAACCCAGTGGTAAATCGCTCTCCTGATGCATGATCGGTCTGGAATCGATCCCCGTCGGTGGGCCCATTGGGCTATTTCTTATCCCAGCCAATGCGCCACGACTGGTGTATAAATGGCCGTGGTAATTGCTATTATGTCTGTTGGATGGTGCATAAAACAATACTTGCTACGAATGGAAAAATGTAGCGGGTTTCCTCTTTAAGGCTATATGTCAAAATTATAAAACTTTTGACATCTAATAGCTGATGATTGATATATCATTGTTCTCTAATGGTGTCGTTAAGCAACACTAACAAAAACAAACAAAAACTTTAACATTTAACTGAACAACACAGTTTGTAACAATTTCCGTGGGTTTTTTTAAACAGACAACATAACTATATTTTTCAAAATCGTTACCGAAAGTCATACAGTACGAAAGCATCTTAGCCTCACAAGGTAAGACTACGTCTTAACCTGCTTCTGCCAACCGTTATATATATTTTCAGGAAAAGGAACAGGCGATATAGGTCAACGTAAGAATGAAAAAAAAAAATGTTTCCGCCATGTTTGTCGTTGACAGGTTTATGTTGATATTTGCTTCATAGGACTAGCTTTCGCGAAAACACAATAGCAAATCACGCGACACGACCGAAAGGAAACGAAATCTGGCTGGAAATCTGAAACACCTGAGCTAAGAACATAAGATCTCCGTCTTAGCTTAAATTTACTCTCTTCTCTCTGTTTAAAAGCGATGTTGAATTTGGGGGACTCGTTAAATTTAAACAATACACCAATACGGGCAAAAGGTCATAGAATTTTACTGTTACTTTTAATCATGGTAGAACCTAACCTAGAATACCTAGGAAGAGGGACGGGACCTGGTCAATCTAATTTTAAAATTTTTATTTTATTTTTGCCAAAAATATACATTAAAATGAGCTCCACTGGTTAATTAGAAGACCAGTAGAGCTAATTTTAATCAGATTGGGACCTGGTGTGTACAGAGTGGGGTTTGGGGGATTTGAACCCTCTTACTCACCTGGGGGCGGCACAAAGGCCCAGTGGTAAAGCGCTCGCTCGATGCGCTGTCGGTCTGGGATCGATCCCCGTCGGTGGACCCATTGGGCTATTTCTCGTTCCAGCCAGTGCACCACGACTGGTATATCAAAGGCCGTGGTATGTACTACCCTGTCTGTGTAATGGTTTCATATAAAAGAACCCTTGCTGCTAATCGAAAAGAGTAGCCTATGAAGTGGCGACAGCGGGTTTCCTCTCTCAATATCTGTGTGGTCCTTATAACGCCATATAACCGTAAATAAAATGTGTTGAGTGCGTCGTTAAATAAAACATTTCTTTCTTTCATTTTTTCTCTAATTCACCTATGCTCGAAGCGAATTTTTTGTTGTTTAACAACAATTTAAAACCCCTAGAAATTTCGATCGTCGCAGTCTAGACCGCACCCCTTCAAAATTCCATGTACACACAGGGGGATGGTAAAAAATTAAATCAGGGTACATTAATACAGGGTCTCGACCAGCTAGTGGTGGCACTTTTTAAACTAAAAAGTGAGGAACGACTTTGTTAATTTCGTAAGTCCGGGGGACAACAATTTAAAACTCCTAGAAATTTCGCTCGTCGCAGTCTAGACCCCCCCCCCCCCTACAAAATTCCCTGTACATGCATCTGAGGGAGGGGGATAGTAAAAACTTAAATCAGGGTACATTAATACAGGGTCTTGACCAGCTAGTGATGGCACTTTTTAAACTAAAAAGTGAGGAACGACTTTGTTAATTTCGTAAGTCCGGGGGACAACAATTTTAAAACTCCTAGAAATTTCACTCGTCGCAGTCTAGATCCCCCCCCCCCCCTTCAAACTTCCCTGTACACATACCCGAGGGAGGGGGTTAGTGAAAAATTAAATCAGGGTACATTAATACAGGGTCTTGACCAGCTAGTCATGGCACTTTTTAAACTAAAAAGTGAGGAACGACTTTGTTAATTAAACCTATACCTGCAATTGAAACTCATTCCCTTTACCGACCTATGCGATAAGTATTATACATTTTAAATCTTTTGTATATTTTAAATGTAATTTCACTACTAAGGTCAGCAAAAGTAAGAGTCGTGTAGCAATTCTGGCGATCGTTTAACTAGACGTACTGTTTACATTAAATGAGACATACAGGATACTTAAATGTTTTGAGCATGTCAGAGAGAAAAAAAAGAGTTACCTTTCAAAGTAAACAAAGAGCAAATATATATCGTTATTTTGGACTTCGTTCGTATGCATAAGAATTATCGTTATTTTCTCCCTTTTTTCACAAACGGTTCTATTGGGCGTCAACGAAATAAATCAATTTACCTTTTTGAAACCAAAGACAACACAGAGGAATATGTTCAAACAACGGGGACGCTCTTTTATAATCCCAACAAACGGATGTTAATATATCATGGACATGAAACAAATTATATAGGTCAGGTGAAATTGTTTAGTGCTATCATTTTTAAAATTTTATTTCGTCGTTAAAAGGATTACATTAAAGTTGTATCATGGCCGTCACATACACTTTCCACCCATTATTCTTTGAGGGAGTGTTTGATATCTGTTTTACGCAGAAAATTATAGAATTACGGATTATGGATGGTAGTAAAAAATTAAAGAATATTTTTTTTTTAATTTCAAACACACTGTAATTAGTGGGATTGTTTTTTAATCGTGGATTTAGTAGCCTAGTTTTGAACATAAACGTAAATTTTGCTATTCTCCCTGTTCCAGTATTAAAGATGTTTGAAACATTTATCTTACTCAGTTTACAGGCAGATTGTCACAGACCACTGACCTATATAATAGTCTTAACAAATAATTACCTGAACAAAAATAATTTGATTTGTCCCTAAATGTACTTTATTCAACCATCTTTATAACCACCATACTCCATTTATTAATAACATTTTGTAAAAATAATTGAATAATGGCAATGGTCCATAATTCAAAAACTAGAATTGCCGAGAGGGATGACATGGATTTCACTCCATCATGGTTCAGTTAAGGTGATGCGATAGCTAGATTTGGTTTCCAACAATTAATGTAATTTGTATTTATTTTCCATTTTTAGAGAAATAAGTTCCTTAAATCCGTGGCAGTATGCCTTTAAGTCACAGACTCAAACTAAGAATATTTACGAAGTTTGGTTAATGTACAAACCAGTAACACCTTTGGATAAAGTGTCAATGTGTATAGTAAAACAATAGTATGTGACGTTGAAACAGGGACATACCCTTAGACTACAGATTGTTTCCTAAACCGATACCTCTCTGACATACGTGCGATTTGAAAAATATGAAAAATACATTTCAGTGGTATAGGAACGCCATGATGACCACAAACACTTCGGATGTATGGAAATGGATAATGTAAACAAAACAATCTAAGTAATGTCTGATTTCAATTATAAAAACCCCAGCTTTAATTGTAAAAAATAAAATAAAAATAATACGCCGTAGTGTTAAAAAACAAACCCAGAGTGTATCCCTTTAAAGGGACAGACCCTAGTTTGTAAACACTAAGGCATAATTTCACCTAGACTCTAGTTTGTAAACACTAAGGCATAATTTCACCTAGACTAGTTTGTAAACACTAAGGCATAATTTCACCTAGACTCTAGTTTGTAAACACTAAGGCATAATTTCACCTAGACCCTAGTTTGTAAACACTAAGGCATAATTTCACCTAGACCCTAGTTTGTAAACACTAAGGCATAATTTCACCTAGACCCTAGTTTGTAAACACTAAGGCATAATTTCACCTAGACTCTAGTTTGTAAACACTAAGGCATAATTTCACCTAGACTAGTTTGTAAACACTAAGGCATAATTTCACCTAGACTCTAGTTTGTAAACACTAAGGCATAATTTCACCTAGACTCTAGTTTGTAAACACTAAGGCATAATTTCACCTAGACTCTAGTTTGTAAACACTAAGGCATAATTTCACCTAGACTCTAATTTCACCTAGACCCTAGTTTGTAAACACTAAGGCATAATTTCACCTATTCTAGTTTTTAAACACTAAGGCGTAATTTCACCTATTGTCCGAACCAAATTGTTAACAACTACAAAAAAATTACTCTCCTACCTTTAATTGCCGTTAGATTTCCTCCAAAGTTTGTCCAGACACAAATCGTAAAAAACCCAAAATCTAACGGCAATTAAAGGTAGGAGAGTAATTTTTCGTAGTTGTTAACAATTTGGTTCGGACAATAGACTCTAGTTTGTAAACACTAAGGCGTAATTTCACCTAGACCCTAGTTTTTAAACACTACGGCGTAATTTCACCTAGACGCTAGTTTTTAAACACCAAGGCGTAATTTCACCTAGACTAGTTTTTAAACACTACGGCGTAATTTCACCTAGACCTTAGTTTTTAAACACTACGGCGTAATTTCACCTAGACCCTAGTTTTTAAACACTAAGGCGTAATTTCACCTAGACTAGTTTTTAAACACTAAGGCATAATTTCAAACACTAAGGCATAATTTCACCTAGACCCTAGTTTTTAAACACTAAGGCATAATTTCACCTAGACTCTAGTTTTTAAATACTAAGACATAATTTCACCTAGACTCTAGTTTGAACCCGTAAAATTTGACACTAAGTTTGGTTAATTTACAAATTTGGATACAGCAGAGTAAAACAAAAGTCTGTGACGTTAAAATACCCTTAAAAAATAGACTAAAACGCGACTCCATAACAAATACTTCTCAGACGCATGTGCGTTTTTAAATATATGAAAAAAAGCATTTTGTGGTATTAGGAACACCAGGATAACCAGAAACACTTCGGTTGTTCGGAAATGGATAATCTAAACAATAAAATATAAATAATGTTTGATTTCTGTGATCATAAACGGCTTTAAAAGTGAAAAATATGCCTTAGTGTTTAGAAACTAGGGTCTGTCCCTTTAACAACTATCACACGTGTGACCAGTGGCTATTTTGAGGACAGTATAGGTTCACAGCAGCACCACACATTAAAACTAAGCCAACAACCATGGAGCGGGTAGGATCTTCTAGCTACTCCAATACAAACATGGTTAAATTGACACAGTCCCATTTCGTGACCTACCTTTCGCTGTCGTGTACGTCCCGCCCATTCATAATCAAGATGTAAACTGAACACTTAAAATCAGTCGGCCTATAACTTATACGGCAAATAATAAGCTAACCACAAGTTGCAAGCAATATGTGTAGGGTAAAGGTTGATAGCATGTAACACAGATGACGCCGGTCTCATAGGCTGATGTCATCATATCTAAATACAATGTATAGAATTTCAAATATCATATTACACACGTCTAATCAAATGTCGCAGATTTACTGTACTGACCGTGTGCGGCTCAATACTTGTACACTTGACAGATAAAGAATGGATATCGGGTGATATAGTGGAGATGGGGTTTGAGGTATTGGCAAGGAAAAGGTTTTGACTATGAAATTTTTTCGATTTCTTGTTCTTGGTCCTTTCCCGTTGTTTTTTTTTGTTTTTTTTTTGGGGGGGGGTGGGGGGTTGGGGTGGATGGGGGGTGTGTTATTATTTGTGGGTTGTATTTGTTGTTGTTTTTTGTTTTTTTTGGAGGGGCGGGGGGACTGTGAATGTTTCTCCCCTGTTGTATAGTAATTTCAATTTTCATAAATACAAATTGAAACTTGGCATCCCCCCCCCCCCCCCTTCCAGACATACCTGTACACACATTGTCATCCTTTACCGGAAAGAAAACGAAACTAATGTTTGCTTAACGACACCTCAGCTTTTATATTCGATCAAAACACACACAACGGTTGTCTGGTATTGAACATAATGCTAGTTATTACGACACTTGGTTTAGATACAGAAAGAGGAAACCCTCTGAGGTAATACCAGCTTTCACGAAAACACAATAGCAAATTACACGACACGACTCGATTTAGGAAACCAAATCTGGTTGCAAATCTGAAACACCTGAACTATCCTTTTTGTGTATAGGCGCGCGCGCGGTGTGTGTGTGTGTGTGTGTGTGTGTGTGTGTGTGTGAAACCACCCTTGCTAAAGCAATTTTTCGTTTTTACAAACATTTTTTTCAGGGAGGCATAACTCAACTTCTACTAAAAAATTCGGTTGCAAGCAATAGTCTAGACCCCCCCCCCCCCCCCCCCCCTGCAGACGCGCCTGGTATACCTGAAGAAAATTCAGTATTATTGTACACCGATTCTTTTCTGTTTTACTTGCTCCATACCCCCTCTCCACCCCCTCTGGAACGTCCCTGAAATCAGTGCTTAACAAAATGCTTACAACAATCTATATATAAAGAACACAGGTGAACAACAGTCATGTATAACATTACAAGTCCCAGTGCTATACACAAAAGAAAACAGAGACACACCTAGATACATAACACAACATACTTAATTGCGAATAATAATTTTAGATATTACTAGTAGCCGAGGTTAAAAGGTCACTGATAAAAAGCATGAACGAGTTTATTTTTCCATGACTTTGGTGTATTCATAGTGTGATTTAAAAACGTATTTGTCATACATATATACATACAGACAGACAGACAGACAGAAATAATACATACATACATACATTACATACATACATTAGGCCTACATACATACATTACATACATACATTACATACATACATACATGGATGCCTCAATAGCTCAAAAGGTATCGTGGCAAGTCTGCAAAGTTGCGGGCGATTCGGTGCCATAGGTTCGAGTCCCAGCAACGGCACGGGACAATTTGTGAGGCCAGAAAGGATTTAATTATCCCCTGCGCCAGTGCGTTAATATCTATGTATGTAACAGTCAACCTCGACATGCATAGAATATATAGATATTCATACATCAATACATACATACAGCAGAACACTTTGGTTTGAAGAAAATACATGTATAAATTAACCAAACAACCACCACAGCAAACCTCCATACCCACCACCATCATCCCAAAAAGCACACACATAGCAACATTTGAAAAGAGAATACTAAATAATTTTGGTGAAAGTTAAAATTGGTTTTGTTCAACGCTACAACTAGAGCACATTGATTAATTAATCATCGGCTATTGAATGTCAAACATTTGGTGCGTGCTCGAAACCATAGAGGTATATGAGCACGTTAAAACCGCATCTAAGTCTAAGTCAAACATTTGAAAAAAGACATATAGTCTTAGAAAGGAAACCCTCTACATTTTTCCATTAGTAGCTAGGGATCTTTTATATTTACATTCCCACAGACAGGAAACCCCATACCACAGCCTTTGACCAGTTGTAGTTTACTGGTTGTAACGACAAAAACCCCCAAATCATTTGAATAGATCCACCGATGTGTTTCGATCCTGCGACACAAGCACCTCAGGCGAGCACTCCCGCCCTTAATTTCTGTGAAGGGAACTTGTAAACACAATTATATTTGCATACTCGTATATAGAAATAACTGCTGTCTAGAACTGAAGATACTGAACTTCAGAGTTTACCCGTACTATAATCCATTAAGCCGATTTGGGAGACTTAATAAAGATTATAGACTTTATTCAGATTCGGTCAATGGTATTATGCAATAAATATTAAATGCCAAAACAAACGAAAAACGTAGAGGTACGTTTGAAAACATTTTAAAAGCTTACGAATGTCTGGGGGGGGGTTTCTAGTTGATATCATATAATCAAATTTAGTAACATTGTTCTGAGTATAATAATGAACGTAGCGTTATAGCAGTCAAATGTTGGAAAACCATTAACTGGAGACATTACCATTGCACATCCATCCAACTGATACATGCTGCCCTGTCTGTGGGAAAGTGCTTGTACAATTACTGGCAAAACTAAGAGAAGAATTAACCCATGGCAACATTTCACTGACGAGCTCGCCCCAAATTAAGCAACGATATTTATGGTAACCTTCAAACTAAAATATACTGATTGAAAGAAATAAAGGATCACACAGATAGCAACAACAAATTATGACTGCATCAAAAATCAATTCATATTGTCAGAAGTTGACTGGGAACATATAGGCAGCACATTCAACACTACAAACATTCAATCCCACATTACAACTTGGTATAAAATACAGACATTACTACGCTAGTTGTGAATTAAATTTGGTCTACAATTTGATGTGTTCCCTTATTTCTTTTCCATCAGTATATATTATTTTATAAAGCCTAATAAAGCCGCGAACACTGAGTTTTCTAGGTACCTGTATTTTACGTACAAAAGTAATATTGTGAACTATTGCAAACACCAAAACGACCAGAAGCACGTTACTTTTGCCAAAATTTATAATTTGTAATTTTGTAAATTAACAGTAAAAACACTTGTAACAGAGAACATTTTACTTTGCCTAATAATTATAGACACTGATATTCGAAACAAGAATCCGTATTTTTTTTTTACAATATTGGGGGGGGGGGGGGGGGGGGAGAGATTGATTACATAACGATTGACGCCTCTAGAGGGCTTGGTCATACTTTCCGTAGCCCAGTGGTAAAGCGTTCGCTTGATGCGCGATCGGTCTGAGATCGATCTCCGTCAGTGGGCCCATTGGGCTATTTCTCGCTCCAGCCAGTGCACCACGACTGGTATATCAAATGCCATGATATGTGCTATCCTGTCTGTGGGATGGTGCATATAAAAGATCCCTAGCTGCTAATCAAAAAGAGTAGTCCATGAAGTGGCGACAGCGGGTTTCCTTCCTCAATATCTGTGTGGTCTTTAATCATATTATGTTCGGCGCCATATATAACCGTAAATAAAATGTGTCGAATGCGTCGTTAAATAAAACATTTTCTTCCTTCTTGGTCATACTTCCCTGGGGGAGGGGAGGGGGAGTTGTTCGACTGTAAGCTATAACCAGGGACGTAATTTACAAAGCACTGCACTGTGAGATGGCAAAGTTGCCCGAGTTTAGTTACTTAGGTGCCTGGTACTTGGCCACAAACACGCGACATTCCCTCGTGTTCTCTGAACACTGCTAGTATCTGAATTGCCAATGTGGCGACACTAATGAATAACAGGCAATGACGGTGCATATATTATTGACATACTGTACTAGTATTTAAATAACCCTACCAGTCAGCAAAATTGTTTTAACAAAACCACAAGACCACAATGATTAATTAATCACCGGCTGTTAAATGCCAAGTATATTATGGTAATTCTGATACGTAGTCTTCAGAGGAAACCCGTTACAATATTATATTAGCAGCAATGAATCGTTTATGTGCATTCCCCCCCCCAAACAGGACAGCACATACCACGGCATTTGATAAACCTGCCGTGTAGAACATGAGTAGGTATGTACATGTAGTCCAAAAACCATATACAGTATTATAAAGATGCAAATAAACCATTCATCGAATCAAGTCGGTCAATAAACATTCCGATTATAGTATACGTCTTCGTATAATACATGCAGTGTTTATGCGAAGCCATGCATCCCCATTCGTGTTTGTCCGTCCGGCTGTGTGGTTCGCGCTCTCTCTGTCTCTCTTTGTATGTCTGTCTGTCTGCCCGCTCCCGTCCCGCCCCCCCCCCCCCCCCCCCCCCCCCCCCCTCTCTCTCTCTCTCTCTCTCTCCTCTCTCTCTCTCTCTCTCTCTCTCTCTCTCTCTCGTGTACAGCATTAATATTTATGTGCTAATTTATACTGATCACCAAAAATGAACTCCAATCTACATAGTTTGTCTAAAAGCCGCTATTTTAAATTAAAAAATACTGAACCTTTCTAGCATCACCGATTTCTCTCTCTAACCGTTTATCATACGAACGAATGGTGTATTTAGTATCAGTCAAAAACTAAAACCTAATTCGAACTGTCAACTAACTAACCATATGGATGCTCTGCGTTTCTTTTGGTGTACGGTACAGGTGTGTATTTATATACTCCAACATTTAATACGTCTGTTCCGCTAACAGGCACGCACGTAGAGATCAGTCGATAAGCGGTAATGACTGTAGCAAGGCACTTGTTCATACATTTTAAGAGCTTCGGGCAGACGATAATATTTCTGAGAAGTGCTTCTTTAACTTTTTAACATATACGCTGTACTGCATGGGGCACTGGTGTGTACACAGACGTAATGTAGTAGTAGTAGTAGTAGTCAACAAAAAAAGTTATTTTTGACGACACCACTGGAGCACGTTAGTAGCCAACAAAAGCTTGTAAAATCAACAAAGGGGTGTGGCCCAGTCATTTCGAATCAGCGCAGGTTGACAGAGTTTACACAATGCGACATATCGGGTTTTAGTGGGGTTTTGTACTTTTTTAAAGCAGTGCATGACATGTTTTTAAAAAAAATTCTTTTTCTTTTTTGTTCACTTCTCGTAACTGAATGCTTTGATGACACTCTTTGTGTAGATTGTTCACACGTAAATACATACTCTATTGGTGTGATTTAATGACATACGATAAACCATGTTTGGATATTCAACACGCATTCGTTAAAAATGGACACACCCCCCCCCCCCGTCCCTCCCCTCCCCAACCAACCAACTAAAAAAATGTTGTCTACTACTTGAAGGTACATTCAGGTGTACACCCCCGCCCCCTGGCTCCCTAGTAACTTTTAATGAGCAGTTAATTAATGTCTTAGTTAAAGACACTTTACAATAGTTTAACATAGTTTCGGCTATTACGTGTACATGTTGTTGTTTTTTCTCCTTGACACTCTACTTACAAAGATCTGGCGTATATTATCGATTTTGGCAAATCTAATGTCTGTTTCGGGTGTCTGTAGTAATTAAAAATGTACGAGAGAAAAAGACAAAGCGAGAGAGAGACAGACAGACAGACAGAAAGTGGGAGGGAGAGAGAGGGGGAGGAAGAGAGAGAGAGGGGGAGAGGGAGAAGGGAGAGACAGAAAGACATTGAAAGAAAGAAAGAAAGAAAGAAATGTTTTATTTAACGACGCACTCAACACATTTTATTTACGGTTATATGGCGTCAGATATATGGTTAAGGACCAGACAGATTTGGAGAGGAAACCCGCTGTCGCCACTACATGGGCTACTCTTCCGATTAGCAGCAAGGGATCTTTTATTTGCACTTCCCACAGGCAGGATAGCACAAACCATGGCCTTTGTTGAACCAGTTATGGATCACTGGTCGGTGCAAGTGGTTTACACCTACCCATTGAGCCTTGCGGAGCACTCACTCAGGGTTTGGAGTCGGTATCTGGATTAAAAATCCCATGCCTCGACTGGGATCCGAACCCAGTACCTACCAGCCTGTAAGAGAGAGACAGACAGAGAAAGACAGACAGAGAGAGACAGACAGACAGAGAGAGAGAGAGAGAGAGAGAGAGAGAGAGAGAGAGAGAGAGAGAGAGAGAGAGAGAGAGAGAGAGAGAGCGAGCGAGAAGGGGGGGGGGGGGGGGGGGAGGCAGACAGACATACAGACAGGATAGAATAGGACAATGAGACAGAGACACACTATTTACGCCGTCGCAGCCGCCGAGTAAAGTAATCGTCCGACAACGTCGAAACAAGACACAACATTTTAATATACCACGACTTGTGACTCACTAGTGCAAACTCAGTCATACTGCAATGTTGTAGTTTTTCGTCTTGAACGATTTAAATCAGATCATACTGCCACTCCATCGTGGGCTTAGGGGTCGACCCCACCCCACCCCACCACCACCACCACCACCCCTACTCAAAGCCAACTTTATTGGGGGGGGGGGGGTCCAATATATTTTCCAAGGAAGCATGACCCCAAAACAGCTAGGAACTCTGCTCACCTCAGTCTAGAATCCCCCCTACACAATTCCCTGCACACGAGCCAGCGTCACACTCTCATATGCAGACTAGCAGACTAACATATATAAATTATATAAATTTGTGTATATGTACGTGTATCAAAATATTTAATATATTAGTCAATTTGGCGTAGTCGGAATTTAACACACACACACACACACACACACACACACACACACACAGAAACCCCACCGACTACGCCAAAGATCGGACATAGTGACCAAGCAGCGATTTAAATGTATAAACAATTCTACGTGTCCGCTAAATAGATTCGATCATGTGGCAGGTCACATCCCAGGCGGTCGTTTGTTCCATGTATGTACCGACCGAGTCAGCTGTTAAGAGCTCTAGACAATTACGAATAACATCAATTCTTCGGTTATATTCTGTTTACCTAGCACGCGCGACATGTATTTGTCTTTAATGCAGCGCAGTTCACTATATACAATCGATATTATACACTGTACTATTTCCATCCGCCATTAAAATAATGGAATCCAATATCAATAACTCAGTTCGTATTATGCTGTGCATAAAAAGAGTTCCGTTTTATCGCATCAGCATTGGTCTGCTGTGTGTCATTTCCCATGCCAGTTCTATAAAACACGCTTAATGTATTATTAAAACATTCTTTTTCTCCTCATCCCGATCTGTGTAACAGATGTACATTATGGACGTGTTTCTTTTAAAAGATAGGTTTACCCATCCACGTCCATTTTTAATGAAAAAAGCAGGAATATACGTCTACACACACGTTGTTGCACCTAGATAAAACATAATAATTTGGAGAGCTGACAGGCGTGTTTAGTACATCTGTGGATCCCAGGCCATCTTCTTTACAGATCTGGAATCCTTACACGGTAAATCAACAAAACCAGGCTGTTCTTGAACATTGGAAAATATCCCCTTTCAGTGTATATAAATATATATATATATATGAGAGAGTGTATTTAACTACGAGTATAACACTTCTACTGTTCTATATGTTATTGTATATGCAAGCGCCATTCTGACATTTTTAACATTGCATGTACTGGACTACACCACAACATAGGCGCCAAAGATGCCAGCAAATGTTATCATTATATTAACTCGCTTTTCAAATGGCGCGGGTGTCATATTCTTCAGATCGGGGGGTAAGGTGGAGTGGTATTCTTCCTGGATCCTCCCCGCTTCCGATAACTATACACAAAACCACACTACTGTAATAGACACTGTGGTAACGTAAAACTTGGCCCTAGAAAAAACACCTGTCTGTAATCTCATTCGAAAACTTTTATCAATATATTATTATGTCACACAAGTGTGGTTGTTAAATGACAGTGCAATAAGCAGGTATGTATTATTTTAAAATATTTTGAGTACTAGAAGATGTTTAACTAATATTTAAAAAAAGTACTTACCAAAATACACGGGCCTCCCACAGTGGCCGCATGTGTTGTTCATGTCACTGAGCGGCGAACTCTGCCACAGACCCAGTTTTGCGGTTGAGTGAGTAAACCAGCCAAGAGATAAATGACAAAACAGGACACCCCGTGACCTAATCACACAATCACAGCACACGAACCATCCACCTCGCCGTCGCCCAAAAAACTATTATATCCAATTTCCACGTATTGTCACACAAATAGAAAAGTCTCATTATCGCTATATCTACAGTATTTCTTTTTTTCTTTTAATTCACCGTGAATTTTTTTTTTTAAATAAACCAACAACAGAAGAAGAAAGAGAAAAAAAAGAAAATCCAAAATGAACCAATGCTAGTGCTACGGTTGCTTCCCGCTTGGCGGTTCAATATTTGATGATTTTATTTTGCCGTGTGTGGAAAAATTCCATTACTCGCCTTGCAAGTGGATTTGCCACCAGCGAATTGGGGACTGAAGATTTAGGACAACTGGTCACTGAAAAGACAATAGCCAGCAAGGTTAGAAGCGAGGTCGAGTCCATTATTCCACAGGTTGTGGACAGCCAAGGTGACTCCAGGCGAAAGAAATACTGTTTTCACTACATCGGTAGCGGCAGCAGGTGCCATTAGCCGTACTGGCAGGTATAGCACACTACACCACGTTTGCGCCTGTGCCATGCCGAGGCCACATACAATTTGCTTTGGTTTCTCGGTCATAATAAAATCACACGGCGGTGGTAAGACAAGAGTGGAGCTATTTTTAATCAGTTACGTTTATTGATTCACGGTAAAGCCAGTGGCGTGGATGTTCTATATGCACTACGTGACGTGGTGCGTCTGTTGTGTGTGTGCGTGCGTCTTGTAAACAGAGGTGTGGACATTCATTGTGAAGCACTGGTTGTAATGGATTTTTTTGTTAATGCATCAGCTAAACAGACCAAATCGATGGATCGATCAGTTAATCCATCAATGATCGATAGCTTCAATTATACAACACATACATGGGCTACTGTGCGTTTAGCTAGTCTGATACATCTTCATTAAATATCTATCTATCTATCTGTCTGTCTGTCTGTCAATCTATATATCTATCTATCTGTCTATATATATACACACACACATACATATAAACACACACACACATACATATAAACACACACACACACACACACACACACACACACACACACACACACAACACACACACAGTGTATATACATATATAATATATACACATGTATAGAAAATATATCGAACTAGTGTGGGATAGTGTAAATCATATTGGCAATGAAAATGACGAGACTTGCGAGAATAGATAATTTTGCTTTAGAAAGCGAAAACACCTGAATTTATTAAAACTATAGTTCAGCTTGTATTTTGCATAATTAGTCAAATATATTAGCCTGGAGGATGGAAACAACATACTGTAGCTTTAATAGTGGACAAATCGACCCGCGTTTTGAGTGTTAATGTGCCCTAAATAATCTATATCATATCAAAGAATAGTATATAGTTATTATATAGTTTCACAGAAGGAAAACAATTTGGATTCTTTGTTTTAAATGGTTAAATAATTGTTAAAAAAATATTCGATATGCCAACTTTAAGATTTGTTTTTACCATGCACTTTTGAACAACACTGCTTGTATATTAGCTTGCCATCACGAGTAAAGGAGTATTCAAAACAAAATCACATCTTTATTATCGTTAGGTAAACAATAATATACAAGTGTGTGGATTGCGATTATAAGTTGACGAAATTGAAGTATTAGTAGTTAGTATATTAAAATGAAAATATCATGTTATGATCAGGATAGAGCCGAAAAACAGAGCATTTTAAATGTTATTACAAAACCTTTATTACGAATCTTCCACAGACAACTCATACATCACTTCTTCTTTTTTTCATACCAGTCGCGGAGCAACAACACTCGATGCTCTTACAGTTAATTTGCTAGATACCGAACCCAACGTTGCTGAACTCGAGTTTCAGAACCGGTGTTTGATCGTGGCAGACTAGTATAGCCGGATATTCCAGACTGTTAATGAGCATAGATACACTTAACTTACTGACCCGTGTCTTATTAATGGGCACCAAAGATGTAGACTTGGATTTAAAAAAAAAAATGTTTTAATACATAGATCACTTAATGGCCTGGCGACCCGCTGAACTGTATATACGCGATCAGTCATACTTATTTCGAACCAGTCAGTTTGCTGTCATGCCAACCTATAATAAAACTTTTTATGGGAATTCTCTGGACATGCCTCGGTGGTGTCGTGGTTAAGCCATCTGACTTGACTGGGTTCGCAGCTCAGTACCGGCTCCCACCCAGAACGTTTTTAACGACTCGATGGGTAGGTTAAGACCACTGCACTGACTTCTCTCTCACTAACCACTAACCCACTGTCCTGGACAGACAGCCCAGATGGCTGGGGTATGTGCGTGCCCAGGACAACGTGCTTGTGCATTGAAATAAACACGAAAATAAGTTGAAATCAATGAATGGATTACCTGGTGTACGAGATGGGAGGATAAGTCGGGGCAGTGGTCCCTCTCTATGAGCAGAGATTTTTTTCCCCAAGACATGGAAGGAACTGTTTTATTTAAAGACGCACTCAACACATTTTATTTACGGTTGTCACGGGGATCCTATAATACCCGTAACTGAATAAAACACGATTATCCAAATATCTCTCCTAACTGTACATGTATATCTTTTAGATCTCTCTGTATCGGGCAGTCTAATACCCGAGTGGCTCGGCTCTAGGTATATCAGAGATAAGATCTGATATAAATATATATATATATATATATATATATATATATATATATATATATATATATATATATATATAGCACGTTTAGTTCACTAGAAAACACAACCAAATACAATACACTTTGGAATCTGTATTAACACTACGCTGAAAAATGTACTTGCCGCAGTAGTTAATTAACAACAACAATATAATAACAACCCAGAACTAATCACTTAATTAGTTAATCACTAGGTGTTTAGTTTACACAATATTCTAATCACTTCACCGTGATACACACACACACGTGTGATAATTGAGAAACGCTGCCAGGGGAACTTAATTAATTTAAGGAATTACAACTCTATTCCTAACTGGTTAATTTTTAATTAACCCTTAAATACTCATTCAGTAACCTTGTAATACAGAATTAATACTGGTACATATCCCAATAAAGACAATAACCTACAGTTTACCTAGGTCCTCTAGGATGACTGGCTAAGCTTTAATATTTTAGAACAGTGAAGCCTACAATTTACTTCGTCAGATTACCGGAGACACTGTCTAAATAATATTGGTATAATACAGTATTAAAATATTTAAAGTCACATTAATCACATCAAGGTTATACAACAGAGCAGAAAAATATATTTACGAGTCCTGTCGGACTACGTTCCCCGGGAGCTTTCCAATGTTTCTCCCCGATATATCTAAAATCCTAGCTATTTATTCAAAATTCTCAGAGACAGCGAATATCGCCTGGGGGCACAACGCGGTACCTCACCTATCATGTGATAGTTCCAGAACTCCCAGGGACGGTATTTTCTTCTTAGATGGCCAGACTTACTGTCGCCAGTTCGCTAGAATTACCCCGGTCGTAAACCGCACTACCTGAGTTATTACGTAACTACTGGCCACATGGCCTCCACACCTGGTCTAAGTGAATATTGGAAACGCAGCTCTACCACCGTCGCGCGGGGGTATTACGTAACCAAGCTGCACACGGCCCTCTAAAACAATTAACATCGCCACAGGCGAAAAGATAAGAGCATTTCCGTCACACCCACCCACCTCAAAAAGGATATTTCCTCTACTCTGGGAATAGGGAAATATACTATTATTTAAACAAAACAAAATGTGCGTTAACCGACGCATCCGGGCATTTATAACACATAGTAATAAGGTGACTACCAGTAATCACACTGAGACTCTGAGTCCCTGGTATACAATACAAAATATATAAAAACAAAAACAGAAATCAAGAACGTCAACACATTATCACAACGTTCAACTTCGGGACAGGGCATCAGCGATTACATTGGATGTGCCCTTGATATGTTCAATAGTAATTGGGAATTCCTGCAGAAGAAGACTCCATCTCAAAACTCTCTGGTTGGTGGCTTTCATTCTGTGAATGAAGGTAAGCGGATTATGGTCAGTAAAGACAACCACTTGATGCAATGCCGATTTCACGTAGATCTGAAAATGCTTCAGAGCTTGTACCATGGCCAAAGCTTCCTTCTCTATTGTGGAATAGTTCACCTGGTGTTTGTCAAACTTTTTGGAGAAGAAACGTACAGGATGGTCCAGTCCATTTTCGTCTTCTTGGAACAGCACAGCTCCAGCTCCCACGTCACTGGCATCCACAGCCAGCTTGAAAGGCATTCGGTAGTCTGGTGCTGCCATCACGGGAGACAAGGAGAGCATCTGCTTGAGACGGTTGAATGACTTATCGCATTCGTTTGACCACTGGAACTTCCATTCCTTCTTTAGTGCCGCACGTTTTACGGGTTTTATCCGATAGTCATGCTGTCGACTCGGTGTAGCGTTGGGTTCCAAGCGCACCTCCTGGATTAAGGTATTGGTAACCGTTGGAAAGTCCTGACAAATGGAAACATTGTCTTGTATCAACGTAGTCAGCTTTGCTCGCTGGGGGTTGTGAAGGTGCTTCAGATAAGAACTCAAGTCTGCTAGAATCTGGCTGTTGGTTAATTTGATCTCTGCAGTCTTGACGTCATCACAGGAAATTGAGTGACTCTCAATCTGGACAGGTAACACTGGAACTATCGGCAGTCTGTCAAAATAACCTTTTAGCAAATTGATGTGACAATACCTACTTTTCCTAACCCTATCAGGAGTGTTTATCACATACCCTGTCTCATTAACCCGTGTGTGCACAACATAGGGACCGAAATACCTGTTCTGCAATGAACCCCGTTTAATGGGAAGGTACAGCAGCACCGTATCCCCTGGTTTAATTTCCCGACTCCTAGCCTTCCTATCAAACACTGATTTTATTTTGCTCCGAGCATAGCTCAGATGCTTCCTAGCTAGTTCGGTCGCCGGCAACCTCCTATCTCTAACTCTCTTATTTCATTAATACTCCCTTGTCCATATCATAACCTGACATCTGATCCTCCATCTCACCCTCTGTTAACAATGTAGTGCGAGCTGCCAACAAATTTGGATCAGCCCCCTGCTCTAGGATTAACTCTTGTTTATTACAAGGTAAGTCCCCTCTATCAAACACAACTGGTTCATTTCCCCTCTGCGGGAGGTCAACGGGTTCCACCACATTTAGTTCCTCAATTGTCTTATCTACCATTTTACTGATAACCTCATCCACTCCTATTTCATGGCTCACACAGAGAGAGAGAGAGAGAGAGAGAGAGAGAGAGAGAGAGAGAGAGAGAGAGAGAGAGAGAGAGAGAGAGAGAGAGAAGAGAGGGGTAGAGAAAAAGAAGAGAGAGAGAGAGAAAAAGAAGATAGAGATAGAGATAGAGAAGAGAGAGATAGGGATATATATATATATATATATATATATATATATAGAGAGAGAGAGAGAGAGAGAGAGAGAGAGAGAGAGAGAGAGAAGAGAGGGGTAGAGAAAAAGAAGAGAGAGAAAAAAGAGAAGAAGATAGAGATAGAGAAGAGAGAGATAGGGATAGAGAGAGAGAGAGAGAAGAGAGAGATAGGGATATATATATATATATATATATATATATATAGAGAGAGAGAGAGAGAGAGAGAGAGAGAGAGAGAGAGAGAGAGAGAGAGAGAGAGAGAGAGAGAGAGAGAGAGAGAGAAGAGAGGGGTAGAGAAAAAGGAGAGAGAGAGAGAAAGAGAGAGAGAGAGAGAGAGAGAGAGAGAGAGAGAGAAAAGAAGAAGATAGAGATAGAGAAGAGAGAGATAGGGATAGAGAGAGAGATTGGTATGACGCACTTATTATTATTTTTTTCTAGTGAACAACGTTGCTACTTCTAGTTAATTTGTAAAAATAATTTATAAAGCCCCCATTTACAAACAATACTTTTTAAACATGCATGTCCCGTTTCAGATCCCGGACGAGCCCCCAATTTTTACTCCTGTCACGGGGATCCTATAATACCCGTAATTGAATAAAACACGATTATCCAAATATCTCTCCTAACTGTATATATTTTAGATCTCTCTGTATCGGGCAGTCTAATACCCGAGTGGTTCGGCTGTAGGTATATCAGAGATAAGATCTGATATAAATATATATATATATATATATATATATATATATATATATATATAGCACGTTTAGTTCACTAGAAAACACAACAAAATACAATACACTTTGGAATCTGTATTAACACTACGCTGACAAATGTACTTGCCGCAGTAGTTAATTAACAACAACAATATAATAACAACCCAGAACTAATCACTTAATTAGTTAATCACTAGGTGTCTAGTTTAAACAATATTCTAATCACTTCACCGTGATACACACACACACGTGTGATAATTGAGAAACGCTGCCAGGGGAACTTAATTAATAAAGGAATTACAACTCTATTCCTAACTGGTTAATTTTTAATTAACACTTAAATACTCCTTAAAGACAATAACCTACAGTTTA
The DNA here is from genome assembly GCF_016097555.1 of Gigantopelta aegis. NCBI lineage: Eukaryota > Metazoa > Mollusca > Gastropoda > Neomphalida > Peltospiridae > Gigantopelta > Gigantopelta aegis. The sequence goes on from NC_054706.1 coordinate 54,171,261, forward strand.
CCTAGGTCCTCTAGGATGACTGGCTAAGCTTTAATATTTTAGAACAGTGAAGCCTACAATTTACTTCGTCAGATTACCGAAGACACTGTCTAAATAATATTAATATAATACAGTATTAAAATATTTAAAGTCACATCAATCACATCACGGTTATACAACAGAGCAGAAAAATATATTTACCAGTCCTGTCGGACTACGTTCCCCGGAAGCCTTCCAATGTTTCTCCCCGATATATCTAAAATCCTAGCTATTTATTCAAAATTCTCAGAGACGGCGAATATCGCCTGGGGGCACAACGCGGTACCTCACCTATTATGTGATAGTTCCACAACTCCCAGGGACGGTATTTTCTTCTTAGATGACAAGACTTACTGTCGCCAGTTCGCTAGAAATACCCCGGTCGTAAACCGCACTACCTGAGTTATTACGTAACTACTGGCCACATGGCCTCCACAACTGGTCTAAGTGCATATTGGAAACGCAGCTCTACCACCGTCGCGCGGGGGTATTACGTAACCAAGCTGCACACGGCCCTCTAAAACAATTAACATCGCCACAGGCGAAAAGATAACAGCATGTGCCGTCACAACGGTTATATAGCGTTGGACATATATTGAGAGAGGAAACCCGCTGTTGCCACTTCGTGGGCTACTCTTTTCGATTAGCAGCAAGGGATCTTTCACATGCATCGTCCCACACAGGATAACACATACCATGGCCTTTGATATACCAGTCCTGGTGTAATGGCTGGAACGAGAAATAGCCCAATGGGCCCACCGACGCCCAAGACAATGACCGATTTTGTAAAAGGCTAAGCCATCGGACATAAGGCTGGTAGGTACTGGGTTCGCAGCCCGGTACCGGCTCCCCCCAAGAGCTAGTTTTAACGAGTTCACCCTCTTCTCTCTCACTAACCACCAACAACTAACTCACTGTCCTGGACAGACAGCGCAGATAGCTGAGATGTGTGCCCATGACAGCGTGCTTGAACCTCAATTGGATATAAGAAGGAAAATAAGTTCAAATGAAAAAAAAAAATTACGTCATTACAGAATAGGGATCGCGGTAAAACAAGAAATATTTAAGTACATTTCATACGCATGGTAGTTATAATTATAAATAGCATAAATAATCAGTGGCGTAATCGGGGGGAGGGACCATAGGCGTACGGGCTCCCAGTTTTGTAGGGGGGCAGGCTGGCTTTTGCCAGAATTAAAAAAAAAAAAGCCCGAATCTGGATAACAACATTTATTCATATAAGCATTACTGCGAAATAGCTATATAAGGCTACAAACGAACCATTACGCATTTTTACATGGTCCATATAAAGTTAGTTGTAATCCATTGGATTACAACTAATTTTGAGGATAGAATGTTGGAAATACATAGTAAAAAGGTCTCAGGTTAGCACATTGTGCCATAATATCTGTATAATATTTGCCCGAATTTGAGGTTTTGCTCCAGCACTGGGGCGGGTGGGGGGCACTTGCCCCCCCCCCCATCTCGTACGCTTATGGGAGGGACACGGTTGCCATGCCACCCTATGAAACCTGTTGTTTGGCGAGGGGTTTTTGGGTTTTTTTTAAACTGTATTAAATGTTATAAAATAATACATTCTATTACATACATACATAGTGTGGGTTGGCCCTCCAATGTGGGTTTCCCCAATATAAAATCCTGGCTACGCCAGTGTAAATAATAGTTTGAACTAATACATAAATCACTTTTTGTCTGTCCTTACTGCGTGTGATCCATCGTCCATACTGACTGTAGACAGACGTCGATATCAAACACTTGTAAAGTTCTACGTGTATGCATTGACGTAAAGTTACGATCAAGTTGCGATGTTTTGTAAATCGTAACTATACATTTACGGCTGGCAGCCATACTTTTACTGGTATTTAGTATCTACTTCAAGCAGAAAATGACATCAATATGTATTATTTTCTTCAGGTGGGCCAACTGCTTTCTACTGTATAATTTAATGACTGGTCCAGGTGTAAATATCCAAGACCAGCGATATAACAGAGACATTAAAAACAAACAAACGCCAAACCAAACAAAGAAAAAAAAAGGAATATTTCTTTTATAATATACGGGCCTCAGTGGCATCGTGGTTAGGCCATCGGTGTACAGGCTGGTAGGTACTGGGTTCGGATCCCAGTCGAGGCATGGGATTTTTAATCCAGATACTGACTCCAAACCCTGAGTGAGTGCTCCGCAAGGCTCAATGGGTAGGTGTAAACCACTTGCACCGACCAGTGATCCATAACTGGTTCAACAAAGGCCATGGTTTGTGCTATCCTGCCTGTGGGAAGCGCAAATAAAAGATCCCTTGCTGCTAATTGGAAGAGTAGCTCATGTAGTGGCGACAGCGGGTTTCCTCTCAAAATCTGTGTGGTCCGTAACCATATGTCTGACGCCATATAACCGTAAAATAATGTGTTGAGTGCGTCATTAAATAAAACATTGCTTTCTTTCTTTCTTTTATAATACGTCAGTACATTGTAGAAAACAATTTAATTTTTAACGCTGTACATAAATATATACTAGTAGCTGAAAGTAAGAGATTGAGTTGAACTTACTTATTATTCTGATCTTATTGCCCCATATAAAGTTAGCTCCAACAATAGGATCATTACTATCATATTTTTCTCGACTATCCCAGTTCTATTCTATCTACTTTCTACCTTTTATTACTATATGTTAAAAAATATTAATTATTTAAATATTTTATGCCATTAGACATTGTTATTATGCTTTAGATATATATGATTATGAATATTGTCTGATGTCCATCTTGTTTAGGAGAGCACTTATATAGGCTCTGCCTGTTGTGCAATCCTTTTGATTCTTTTTTTATCAATAAAATATCTCAAAACAAGTACATTGTAAACTACGGTACAGATATTTGGTGTCTAACATATCGTTATTTTGATATTTGGTTAAGAAAGGAAACCTGGTGTCACCACATACACATGTATTAACAATGAAGCAGAACACCCCCCCCCCCCCCCCCCCCAACAATAAAGCAGCAATCATGCCAATGGATCTTTTATATGCATTTTTAGACAGATTCCTAGACAGGACAGTACATACCATAGCCTTTGATGTACCTGTCATGTGGCACTGGTTAGTATGGAGAAACCGGCCTTGGTGGTGTGGTGGTTAAGCCATCGAAAATAAGACTGGCAGGTACTGGGTTTGCAGCCCGGTACCGGCTCCCAGCCAGAGCAAGTTTCAACGAATCAATGGGTAGGTGTAAGACCACTACACCCGCTTCTTTTTCACTAACCATTAACCCAGTGTCCTGGACAGACAGCCCAGATAGTTGAGGTGTGTGCCCAGAACAACGTGCTTGAACCTTAATTGGATATAAGCACAGAAATAAGTGTAAAAGACAAATAAAGAAAAACCTGGGTCCATTAAGGTCAATCGATCCAGTGACTCATCACACCACAGGCAAACATTCTGCCACTGAATACAAAAACAAAACAACATTTATTGCTGCTTTAAATGTGTTTTGTTACAGGTATCTATACACATTTGTATTTCTCACTTCTTAAAGTAAATGATAAACACAAATAAAAAACAGGATACGACAAACTACAATGTTTTATTGTAAAAATAGTAAATATGGAACTCATATCCCTGAAACATTGTGTTGTTTATAGTATTAAATATACAACAGCAATAGTTATTAATAAAAGCATGACAGTAACACACAAATAAAAATATTCTGGAATTGGATAACTAATCAACAAACTTAAGATTAATATATAAACTGTCGCTTTGCCAGTGACTTAAAAAAAGAAGAAAAAACCAGGAGGATATTTGAATAAAGTTATCATGTTAAATGAAAATGCAAGCAATTGCCAATATTCCCATGAATAGCGTGGTACATTTACTGAAAGCCTGAAAATATATATATATTTTTTTAATATATATAGTTTAATTAACTTATGAACATTTTTGCCTAGTAAATGTAACTGTGTAGTTGTTTTTTTGTTAATAGTATTAGTTAAACAATTCCAGTATAGTACTGCAGTACTCATAATGATGTAATAAAATATATGCGTAATATTGCATAGTTCATTGTATTAGCTGAACAGCAGAATTAATTACAGTGAAACCCCTCTAAACCGGACACCCTTGGGACCAAGACAACTGTCCGGTATTAAGAGGGATTCGGTTTAGAGAGGCTAAGTTATGTCCTGGTTTTTAAAAAGGGACTGTAAAACGTCCAATTTTGAGGGAATACCAGTTTACAGAGGGTCTGGTCTTGAGAGGTTTCACTGTAATAAGATTTAAAAAGGCACACACTAAAGGCAATGCCACACAATACAAGTTCCTCATACAAGAATAGCTGATGCAATTGTAATGTTGTCTAATTACAATCGGCAATTTTTTTGGTTATTCTTGTACGAAGCAATCGTCTTGTGTAGTGTCGTCTTAAGACTTCCTAACAAGATACAAAACTACACACAATATCTGTTTAAGAGTAAAATAATAATAATAAACTACCAATAGCTAAGTACTTAAAGATATACATTCCAATATGTGGTGTATATTCACAATAATAAATAACAAGATACAAACTACACACAATATCTGGTTAACAGTAAAATTAATAATCAACTTAAAACTTCTTAACAAGATACAAACTACACACAGTATCTGGTTAACAGTAAAATGAATCATCAAACTACCAATAGCTAAGCACTTAAAGATATATATTTCAGTATGTGATATATTCCATTATATTCACAATCATAAATAACAAGAATCAACAATACTGATTATATGCAGAATTTTAAAAAGTTGATGAATCTCAGATCTAAAAATTCAAAATGGATTTAACAGTGCTGCTGCAAGAAGCTGTCACAAAATAGATCTGCAACCACATTTTTATTATTAGTAGTACCAGTATATACTTTGTTGTCATTTGTACTGAATTGTTGATCTGCCTTGGCGGCACCGTGGTTAAGCCATCAGACTACAGGCTGGTAGGTACAGGGTTCGCAGCCTGGTACCGGCACCAACCCAGAGCGAGTTCTTAAGGGCTCAATGGGCTCAATGTTAAAAATGTAAGGCCACTACACCCTCTTCTCTCTCACTAGCCACTAACCAACTAACCCACTGTCGTGGACAGACGGCCCAGATAGCTGAGGTGTGTGTGCCCAGGACAGTGTATTTGAACCTTAATTTGATATAAGCACGAAAACAAATTGAAATAAAATGAATTGTTGTCACAAGATGATCTGAATTTAAAGCTACCGTAATATCTTTATGGCATCAATAAGATTGCACCAAACCAAAAACAGCTACATTATTAATGATTAATAAGAAATAGTATGTATACAGCAAATATATGGTATTTGCATAATAACAAGCATTCTGAAAGTACTACTAAAGCAATACATGTCCCCTAATTTGGACCAAACAAATGTTCTATTCTCCTAAGTTAAAGGGCCATAACTCTGTGAAAAATTGAAAAATCACCATGAAAATTAAACTTGATCTGTAACAGAACATGATAAAACTATACACAAAATCTCAGCTTAATATCTTGCGGCACTGCCAAATAAAAACCAAGGCCTGGATTTCTTGGAGGTATCTACTATGTTCAAAGTCCATAAATTCATTAAAATGGGTAAATTGCCATGAAAGTCAAACTTGATCTGTAACAATATATGATAAAGCTATTATACAAACTTTCAGCTTAATATATCATGGCACTGTGATAAAAAAAAAAATAACCGGAAAACTACATGTCGGACAGACAGACAGACAGACAGGACGGAGATGACCTATAGTCAACTCCACTTTGACTAGTAGGTGATTAAAAATAACTGAGTGACATAGAAAAGTTGACAAAAAATTTAATAGAAATCTTCTGACTGCATCAGCACAATACAGCAGTGGCAGATCCAGGGATTTTTAAGAGGGGGAACCTAAATATAATGTGTTAAGATCGAAGATTTATGGAGAAGAAAGGAATATTTGTTCAATGACACCTCAGCTCATTTCAAACTACAGCTATTTGTTGACTAATATATGGTTAAACCATTATAGCGTGGGCAGGGCCACCAGGGCGGTTACCCTGGGTGCAAAATTCTGGACTGGTGGAAGGGACTTGGGGGAGTGCTAATGGTCCACTGGTTGGGGGGCGCAATACTTGCCTTGCCTCGGGCGCTGGCAACCCACACTACACCAGTGAGTATAATGGAACATGCTGCTGCCACATAAGCTACTCCTACTAAAAAAGCATCAAGTGATCTTTTATTAATGTGTTTTGTTTAACGACACCACTAGAGCACACTGATTTATTAATCTTCGGCTAATGGATGTTAAACATTTGATAATTCTGACATACAGTCTTAGAGAGGAAATCTGCTGAATGTTTCCATTAGTAGCAAGGGATCTTTTATATGCACCATCCCACAGATAGGATAGCAAATACTATTGCCTTTGATATACATGTACCAGTTGTGGTGCATTGGCTGGAATGAGAAATAGCCCAATGGGTCCACCGACGGGGATCGATCCCAGACTGATTGTGCATCAGATGAACATTTTACCACAGGCCTATGTCCCTTGACTTTGTGATTTTTTACATGCACTTCCCAGACCTGACAGGCCACTGATATACCAGTCATGGGACACTTGCTGAGACAGGGGAGAATTGTTTAGTCCAACGAGGGCAAATGATTCTGCAACCCATTGCACACCAGGCGAGTGCTCTACCACTGAGCTACATTCTGCCCAAGGTTAACAAAATGCCAAGTGCTGGATGCTGCATATGTCCTAAGGGTGAGTTGGATTGTGTGTGTGGTTGTGTGTGTGTGTGTGTGGGGGGGGGGGGGTCAGAGGCATGGGATTAAGCTGTTTAACATTTACATAATGTAATAGCATATTAAATATTCTGAGGAAATGGAAATGTTTTTATTTAACGACGCACTCAACACATTTTATTTATGGTTATATGGCATCAGACATATGGTTAAGGACCACACAGATATTGAGGGAGGAAACCCGCTGTTGCCACTTCATGGGCTACTCTTTTCGATTACAGGAAGGGATCTTTTATATGCATCATCCCATAGACAGGATAGCACATACCACAGCCTTTGATGTACTAGTTGTGGTGCACTGGCTGGAGTGAGAAGTAGCCCAATGGGACGGGGATCGATCCCAGACTGACCATGCATCAAGCAAACGCTTTACCACTGGGCTACATCCTGCCCCATTCTGAGGAAAGGATCCAGGGCCCCATTCCATTAAGTGATCTTACAGCTAAGATTATACCATATGCACTTAAGGTGACCTTAGTGCTAAGATCGCTTCGTAGAACAGGGTTCAGATCTCCAGAAGCCACAATTGTAGTCTTGCAAGAGTTACGTCCCTTGCAAATGCTGAGAATTTATGTTCAAGATCAGTCCTGATTAATTTTACCAGCCAATTCCTGTAGATCACAGAACTACAAATATCATCCAATGACATAAAAATACCTGTTTCTTTTAATGTGAACAAAATAATTCACCATATCAATTTTTTTTTCTTTAAATTGTAAAATATGAGAGAAAATATTCAGTACCAATTTGAACATAAGGCTTCCCTTCCCACCCAGAGCAAGTTGTAACAACTTATTGGGTAGGTGTAAGACCACTACACCCTCTTTTTCTCTCACTAACAACTAACCCACTATCCTAGACAAACAGCCCAGATCACTGAGGTGTGTGTGCCAGGACAGTGTGCTTCAACCGTAAATGGATATAAGCACAAAAATAAGTTGAAAAATTAAAATGTTGTTTAATCTATGAAGACTGCAAACTGAAAAACATATGTATTGAATGTTATTTTACTATTTAATCACATTTCAACCACAGTTGCTGCCTTGTATAGAGTAATTCAGAAAATATTCCAATAAAATGGAGCTGCCACTGCATGGAAAATAGCAGTTAAATGCATAAATAACAACATTTCATTGTATTGGAACACCATATAAATATTAATTTAAAGGGACAGACCCTAGTTTTAAACACTAGAGCATATTTCTTTTACTATTAGAGCCGCTTATGATCACTGAAATCAAACATTTTATTCTTTAGATTATTGGTTTCCATAGAAACGAAGTGTTTCTGATCATCCTGCTCTTTCAAATACCAATTTTTTTTCATTCTTCATATTTTTAAAAACACATGTACATGTGCGTCTGAGAAGTAGTGGTTATTGATTTGAGTTCTAATCTATTTTTAAAGATATTTCCCGGTTTCAACGTCACGGATAATAATCCAATAAAGAACCTTTGACTTAAGATAGTTTAACATTTGCTTATATACTTGTTAAAACTTTTAATGATTTTTAAGTTATTCACCGAGTGATAGTTCTATACGGCAACATTTAGCTGGACGTTCCATTTTGAAAATCGATATATGGCAATGAAAGTGGACACTGCAGAGTGAACATTACTTTTATCTACTCTTTATTATGCTAAATAAACAATTTAAAAACAAAATAAAATTCAAATAGAAATACAGTGGATTAAATTCATTGTTGTTTTGTTGATTCTTAAAGCAAACTATAAACATGTTTGTTATGGATATCAAAGCTATCACTTGATGTTTAATACTGGCCTCGGTGGCACAGTGGTTCAGCCACCGGACTACATGCTGGTAGGTACAGGGTTCGCAGCCCGGTACCGGCTCCAACCCAGAGCGAGTTCTTAAGGGCTCAATGGGTAGGTGTAAGGCCACTACACCCTCTTCTCTCTCTAACCACTAACAAACTAACCACTAACCCACTGTCATGGACAGACAGCCCAGATAGCTGAGGTGTGTACCCAGGACAACGTGCTTGAACCTTAATAGGATATAAGCATGAAAATAAGTTGAAATTAAATGAATGAATATCAAAGCTGTCACTTGATCTTTAATTGCTTAACTGTTATTTTCCAACTGTAACCAGTCATATGTAACAGTGATTACACATCAAGTTGTGGGGCAATCCAGTCATATGTAACAGTGATTACACATCAAGCTGTGGGGCAATCCAGTCATATGTAACAGTGATTACACATCAAGTTGTGGGGCAATCCAGTCATATGTAACAGTGATTACACATCAAGTTGTGGGGCAATCCAGTCATATGTAACAGTGATTACACATCAAGCTGTGGGGCAATCCAGTCATATGTAACAGTGATTACACATCAAGTTGTGGGGCAATCCAGTCATATGTAACAGTGATTACACATCAAGTTGTGGGGCAATCCAGTCATATGTAACAGTGATTACACATCAAGTTGTGGGGCAATCCAGTCATATGTAACAGTGATTACACATCAAGTTGTGGGGCAATCCAGTCATATGTAACAGTGATTACACATCAAGCTGTGGGGCAATCCAGTCATATGTAACAGTGATTACACATCAAGTTGTGGGGCAATCCAGTCATATGTAACAGTGATTACACATCAAGTTGTGGGGCAATCCAGTCATATGTAACAGTGATTACACATCAAGCTGTGGGGCAATCCAGTCATATGTAACAGTGATTACACATCAAGTTGTGGGGCAATCCAGTCATATGTAACAGTGATTACACATCAAGTTGTGGGGCAATCCAGTCATATGTAACAGTGATTACACATCAAGTTGTGGGGCAATCCAGTCATATGTAACAGTGATTACACATCAAGTTGTGGGGCAATCCAGTCATATGTAACAGTGATTACACATCAAGCTGTGGGGCAATCCAGTCATATGTAACAGTGATTACACATCAAGCTGTGGGGCAATCCAGTCATATGTAACAGTGATTACACATCAAGTTGTGGGGCAATCCAGTCATATGTAACAGTGATTACACATCAAGCTGTGGGGCAATCCAGTCATATGTAACAGTGATTACACATCAAGCTGTGGGGCAATCCAGTCATATGTAACAGTGATTACACATCAAGCTGTGGGGCAATCCAGTCATATGTAACAGTGATTACACATCAACCTGTGGGGCAATCCAGTCATATGTAACAGTGATTACACATCAAGCTGTGGGGCAATCCAGTCATATGTAACAGTGATTACACATCAACCTGTGGGGCAATCCAGTCATATGTAACAGTGATTACACATCAAGCTGTGGGGCAATCCAGTCAAATGTAACAGTGATTACACATCAAGCTGTGGGGCAATCCAGTCATATGTAACAGTGATTACACATCAAGCTGTGGGGCAATCCAGTCATATGTAACAGTGATTACACATCAAGCTGTGGGGCAATCCAGTCATATGTAACAGTGATTACACATCAAGCTGTGGGGCAATCCAGTCATATGTAACAGTGATTACACATCAACCTGTGGGGCAATCCAGTCATATGTAACAGTGATTACACATCAAGCTGTGGGGCAATCCAGTCATATGTAACAGTGATTACACATCAAGCTGTGGGGCAATCCAGTCATATGTAACAGTGATTACACATCAAGCTGTGGGGCAATCCAGTCATATGTAACAGTGATTACACATCAACCTGTGGGGCAATCCAGTCATATGTAACAGTGATTACACATCAAGCTGTGGGGCAATCCAGTCATATGTAACAGTGATTACACATCAACCTGTGGGGCAATCCAGTCATATGTAACAGTGATTACACATCAACCTGTGGGGCAATCCAGTCATATGTAACAGTGATTACACATCAAGCTGTGGGGCAATCCAGTCATATGTAACAGTGATTACACATCAAGCTGTGGGGCAATCCAGTCATATGTAACAGTGATTACACATCAAGCTGTGGGGCAATCCAGTCATATGTAACAGTGATTACACATCAAGCTGTGGGGCAATCCAGTCATATGTAACAGTGATTACACATCAAGCTGTGGGGCAATCCAGTCATATGTAACAGTGATTACACATCAAGCTGTGGGGCAATCCAGTCATATGTAACAGTGATTACACATCAAGCTGTGGGGCAATCCAGTCATATGTAACAGTGATTACACATCAAGCTGTGGGGCAATCCAGTCATATGTAACAGTGATTACACATCAAGCTGTGGGGCAATCCAGTCATATGTAACAGTGATTACACATCAAGCTGTGGGGCAATCCAGTCATATGTAACAGTGATTACACATCAAGCTGTGGGGCAATCCAGTCATATGTAACAGTGATTACACATCAAGCTGTGGGGCAATCCAGTCATATGTAACAGTGATTACACATCAAGCTGTGGGGCAATCCAGTCATATGTAACAGTGATTACACATCAAGCTGTGGGGCAATCCAGTCATATGTAACAGTGATTACACATCAAGCTGTGGGGCAATCCAGTCATATGTAACAGTGATTACACATCAAGCTGTGGGGCAATCCAGTCATATGTAACAGTGATTACACATCAAGCTGTGGGGCAATCCAGTCATATGTAACAGTGATTACACATCAAGCTGTGGGGCAATCCAGTCATATGTAACAGTGATTACACATCAAGCTGTGGGGCAATCCAGTCATATTTAACAGTGATTACACATCAAGCTGTGGGGCAATCCAGTCAAATGTAACAGTGATTACACATCAAGCTGTGGGGCAATCCAGTCATATGTAACAGTGATTACACATCAAGCTGTGGGGCAATCCAGTCAAATGTAACAGTGATTACACATCAAGCTGTGGGGCAATCCAGTCAATGTAACAGTGATTACACATCAAGCTGTGGGGCAATCATCAGCAATCAGTCATATTAACAGTGATTACACATCAAGCTGTGGGGCAATCCAGTCAAATGTAACAGTGATTACACATCAAGCTGTGGGGCAATCCAGTCATATGTAACAGTGATTACACATCAAGCTGTGGGGCAATCCAGTCAAATGTAACAGTGATTACACATCAAGCTGTGGGGCAATCCAGTCATATTTAACAGTGATTACACATCAAGCTGTGGGGCAATCCAGTCATATTTAACAGTGATTACACATCAAGCTGTGGGGCAATCCAGTCAAATGTAACAGTGATTACACATCAAGCTGTGGGGCAATCCAGTCATATGTAACAGTGATTACACATCAAGCTGTGGGGCAATCCAGTCAAATGTAACAGTGATTACACATCAACCTGTGGGGCAATCCAGTCATATGTAACAGTGATTACACATCAAGCTGTGGGGCAATCCAGTCAAATGTAACAGTGATTACACATCAACCTGTGGGGCAATCCAGTCATATGTAACAGTGATTACACATCAAGCTGTGGGGCAATCCAGTCATATGTAACAGTGATTACACATCAAGCTGTGGGGCAATCCAGTCAAATGTAACAGTGATTACACATCAAGCTGTGGGGCAATCCAGTCAAATGTAACAGTGATTACACATCAAGTTGTGGGGCAATCCAGTCATATTTAACAGTGATTACACATCAAGTTGTGGGGCAATCCAGTCATATGTAACAGTGATTACACATCAAGCTGTGGGGCAATCCAGTCATATGTAACAGTGATTACACATCAAGCTGTGGGGCAATCCAGTCATATGTAACAGTGATTACACATCAAGCTGTGGGGCAATCCAGTCAAATGTAACAGTGATTACACATCAACCTGTGGGGCAATCCAGTCATATGTAACAGTGATTACACATCAAGCTGTGGGGCAATCCAGTCAAATGTAACAGTGATTACACATCAACCTGTGGGGCAATCCAGTCATATGTAACAGTGATTACACATCAAGCTGTGGGGCAATCCAGTCAAATGTAACAGTGATTACACATCAAGCTGTGGGGCAATCCAGTCAAATGTAACAGTGATTACACATCAAGTTGTGGGGCAATCCAGTCATATTTAACAGTGATTACACATCAAGTTGTGGGGCAATCCAGTCATATGTAACAGTGATTACACATCAAGCTGTGGGGCAATCCAGTCATATGTAACAGTGATTACACATCAAGCTGTGGGGCAATCCAGTCATATGTAACAGTGATTACACATCAAGCTGTGGGGCAATTCAGTCATATGTAACAGTGATTACACATCAAGCTGTGGGGCAATCCAGTCATATGTAACAGTGATTACAAATCAAGTTGTGGGGCAATCCAGTCAAATTTAATAGTGATTAGACATCAAGTTGTGGGGCAATCCAGTCATATGTAACAGTGATTACACATCAAGTTGTGGGGCAATCCAGTCATATGTACCAGTGATTACACAACAAGTTGTGGGACAATCCAGTCATATGTAAGTGATTACACATCAAGTTGTGGGGCAATCCAGTCATATGTAACAGTGATTAAACATCAAGTTGTGGGGCAATGCAGTCATATGTAACAGTAATTACACATCAAGTTGTGGGGCAATCCAGTCGTATGTAACAGTGATTACACATCAAGTTGTGGGGAAATCCAGTCATATGTAACAGCGATTAGACATCAAGTTGTGGGTCAAACAGTGATTAGATATCAAGTTGTGGGGCAATCATTGTGGTGATAAACCTCCAATGAATTCCGCATGTGTTAGTAATCCAATAATACATCCCGATAATCGATTTTGTTAGGCTTGTAAAAAATATAAAATAAAATACAAAGATTGTGCATCCTACTGGTTTTGTACAAAAATGGAATGTTAAAGAAAAAGCAAAGCACATAAATATACATGTATTCAAATAAAACTACCGCAATCAAGCAACAAACACACTGGATATGGCATTTTGTTCTATGTAAGTCTAATCAACAACCTGGAAAATTAACTTTTTAAAATTGAAACAACAAAAATAAAAACAGCAACACACATCTGTAAAATCCCAACCCACACTACTACATGACAAAGCAGTGACAAAAATTATAATAATTTATATTCACATTATGTCTGCCTTGTATCAGATAATAAATTAATGAATGATTGAATGAATAACAACACTCCAGCAAAGAAATACAAATCAGCTGTTGGGTGTGAGAAAAGGTAAGATCAGAATATGTCAGATGGTGATGGTAATATAAAGGAATGAGATATACAAGACTGAAATAAAGAAATACACATCTCACAATGGAAAACTGTTTAGAAATTGATAATGCACATATAAAAAGGTGTGTGCGTAGGAATTTATGCAGGGGAAGGTTTCTAGAAAGGTAAGCAATGTTTCTAGAGGGGTTCTGGCCAAGAATAAAAAAACAAATTCATTTTTAATGAGGGGGGGGGGGGGTGTTATTCATTTAGTGGCCTAAAAAACATACTCCCAAGTGTGATTTTCTTGCACTAATTTTCCTATCCCATATGACGTGGGAAATATCTGGAATAAATACCTGCATTCACCTAAAATGTGATAACAGCACGGCTTCCGCTGGTTTTTTGATGAGAAATTGCTTTATCACCAATTGGCTCCAGTGTCTGAATATCATCTTAATGATTTAGCAATTGTTCATTGTGTGCTGTTCAAAATGTCTTTTGGTCAAAATGTGTAAGCTTTACTGAAGATATTTTTTCTACGGAATGCTGATCATTCACCTGACCTGGTGCTTATAAGACTTTTGAGTCTAGACTCGAGATTCTAATAGGAAGGAAGGACATTTTTTATTTAACAATGCACTGAACACATTTTATTTACAGTTATATGGCGTCAGACATATGGTTAAGGACCACACAGATATTGAGAGAGGAAACTCGCTGTCGCCACTTCATGGACTACTCTTTTTCGATTAGCAGCAAGGGATCTTTTATATGCACCATCCCACAGACAGGATAACACATATCACAGCCTTTGATATACCAGTCGTGGTGTACTGGGTGAAACAAGAAATAGTCCAATAGGCCCACCAACGTGGATCGATCCCAGATCGACTGTGCATCAAGTGAGTGCTGTACCATTGAGCTATGTCCCCCCCCCCCCCGAGATTCTAATAGAGTCTGAGATGTGAACACCATGGCAACACCATACAAACTGTATGCATGTGACGTCATCAGAGATTGAGTCTGGACTCTTATAAAAGTTTTATAAGCACGGGCCCTGGAGCTTATAAAGGATGTTTTCAAATGTGTAGAACAACAGGCAGTTAACAAAATGTCTTGCTTTTGGATGATTACAACACAGAAATACAAACTGCCTGGGAATAAACAACTCAGAATTTACACACACATTTGTTTCCCGGTCTACAGTATTTAGCTTGGGATTTTCAGGTGTACACAGATTTTTTTCGGCGATGGAATAAAAAATAGTACATACATGTACACGCATTTACATCATATATTTTAATAATAATAAAAATATTTGTAATCTCAGGTGGTACGCAGCTGTGTACCTGCATATATGGAAGCTAGTCCCCTGGTATGTATCAAAATGTATTGTGTTTCAATATGCATTTACCCGGTACAATAAATTTAAAAAACAAATCATTCTGTAAGACCATCTCATCATTGTTTTTGTTTTTCTTACAGATTGCTTGCAGTTAACAAGTAGAACAAGAAATAATTGTTTCTTCAGTGAGCACAGACATGAAATATGAAGTCTTATTGGGTTCTGGCGGGGGAGGGGGTTCCTTAAATAATTATAGTATTTCTTGATAGGAACATTATCTTGATTCCTTCTATCAAAATAAAAAAAGAAAAGTGAATAAAGCACTAAATACATAAAATGTAAATATGTAAAAGTTTAAAATGTTACTGCTCTTAACAGTATGCACCAATATTTTAACAATATATTTTAATGAAATGTACATATTCAATGATATAGGCAGTACACAAAATTAGAGCATCACAAAGCAGTATAAAACACAAAGCTATATTTCTGTTTTAATGCTATCAGAGTATTAAACAAACATATACATACTGAATAATATGATACTGAGTAGTAAAAAAATATTTTGCACCCCACTTGTCAATATACAGTGAAACTCTTCTAAACAGGACACACTTGGACCAATAAAAATGCCCGGTATTAAAGAGTGATCTGGTTTACAGAGGTTAAGTTCTGTACTGGTTTTTAAAACAGGGACTGTGAAATGACAGGTTTTGAGGGAATTTTAGTTTACAGAGAGTCCGGTCTTGAGAGGTTTCAGTGTATATTATTTGCATATATATATATACACAGCATCACTGATTATATTTTTTTTAATGGACAACTTATTTATCCATTTATCTTTAATACATGTAAATATATCCCTGAATAGAAGATTGGTTGCTACAAATGCATATCTGATGAAAAGAAAGAATTGTTTTATTTAACGACACACTCAATACATTTTATTTACAGTTATATGGCATCAAACATATGGTTAAGGACCACACAGATAATGAGAGAGGAAACCCCATGTCGCCACTACGCTTTTCAATTAGCAGCAAGGGATCTTTTATATGCACTATCCCACAGACAGGGTGGTACATACCACGGCCTTTGATATACCAGTCGTGGTGCATTGGCTGGAACAAGAAATAGCCCAATGGGCCCACCGACGGGAATCGATTCCACACCAACGGCGCATCGAGCGAGCGCTGTACCACTATTCCTCCCTCTGATCACCGTCCACTTGCCATTTTGTACTGAAGTTTCCTTTGCTTACCGTCCACTTGCCATTTTGTACTGAAGTTTCCTTTGCTTACCGTCCACTTGCCATTTTGTACTGAAGTTTCCTTTGCTTAATGACACCACTGCTGCTAGAGCACATTGATTTATTAATCATCGTCTATTGGATGTCAAAACATTGGGTAATTCTGACATATATAGTCTTAGAGAGGAAACTCGCTTCATTTTTTTTCCATTAGTAGCAAGGGATCTTTTATATGCACCATCCCACAGACAAGATAGCACATACCACGGCCTTTGGTATACCAGTCGTGGTGCACTGGCTAGAACAAGAAATAGCCCAATGGACCCATCAACGGGAATCAATCCCAAACCGACCAGGCATCAAGTGAGCGCTTTACCAATGGGCTACATCCCGCCCCATTTGGTACTAGTACTACTACTGCAGTGAAAATCCTCTCAGCTTGGTTACTGTCACACAAGGTCTAAAAGCCCTTCAAAGAAATGATATCAAAGAAGATGGAAATTACATTTTCCCACACCCCCTATGAGAAGCAGATTTCTGCTAAGCAGTATCATCTTTTGTAATAGAATGTTTATTTACCACTAGAGCACAATGATTTATTAATCATCAGCTACTGGATGTCAAACATTTGGTAATTTTGACATACAGTATTAGAGAGGAAACCCACTACATTTTTCAATCAGTATCAAGGAATCTTTTATATGCACCATCCCACAGACAGGATAGCACATACAGCGGCCTTTGATATACATGTACCAGTCATGGTGTTGTAATAGAATGTTTTCTTTGTTTAGTGACACCACTAGAGCACCTTATCAAGAAATATTTTGTTTTCAAAATCTTGATTAGCAATATTTCTAATCAATTGAAAATTGATTAGAAACTACTGTTTTAATGTTTAAAAACTGTGTAGCAATCTCTGAAATTTGTGTAGCGAATTACTTCAAGATACTGAACAAAATGTTCACTGCTCATTAGTTATTGGCTTTTAAAATGTCAAATATTTGGTAATTTTGACATACTGGTACTCTTCAAGAGAAACTTGCTACATTTTCGCCAATAGTAGCAACAGACAGGACATACCACAGCCTTTGATATTTGATATATTGAAAAACCCTGCCACGGGTGTTTGATCTTACAACTCGAACACATATGAGCTCAATCCTGCCTTCTTGTAAAACAATAGGTATAACAATTTATTTTTGGATAGCAATAACTTTTTTAAACATACCTTTAATACTGGACCATTATGTACAAAGCATACTCTTAGGGTTTTTGCTACCATCTCTCATCAAAAATATAAATCTTATGAAGGCTGCTTTTATTGACATTGTTTTTCCCCATTTTATAAGCATATTCTGGCAATAACACCCTCCCCACATCCAGCATATGGTTTGTACACTCTTGAAAGTGTTGATAAAAACAGTCACTATCAATAAAATTATTTTATATTTAAAAAAAGAAGAAAAAAGATCAATCCACTATCATAGGTTCTTCTTTATGTTGATGCTTTGCTCTGAAGTAAACGTCTTTGGTGAGCATGGAGTAAAAACAAGGCGACTGTTTCTTTGCGTTGAGCCGTGGGTCACTGTGTCCAGACTGGTACTCCAGCGCCACTTTGCTGACCACCCGCGTCAATATCTTGGTGAGAGACATCTTCTCCACATCAGCCAGTTTCATGATGTCGGCGAGACATTTCACAAACCACGACCCTTCCGCCGGTCTTCGGAATGCAAAGTGACCTGCAGGTAGAGAAATTGTTTTAATTAGAAATATGCAAAGTGACGTGCAGGTAGTGAAATCGTTTTAATTAGAAATATGCAAAGTGACCTGCAGGTAGAGAAATCTTTTTGATTAGAAATATGCAAAGTGACCTGCAGGTACTGAAATCGTTTTGATTAGAAATATGCAAAGTGACCTGCAGGTAGAGAAATCATTTTGATTAGAAATATGCAAAGTGACCTGCAGGTAGTGAAATCGTTTTGATTAGAAATATGCAAAGTGACTTGCAGGTAGAGAAATCGTTTTGATTAGAAATATGCAAAGTGACCTGCAGGTAGTGAAATCGTTTTGATTAGAAATATGCAAAGTGACTTGCAGGTAGTGAAATCGTTTTCATTAGAAATATGCAAAGTGACCTGCAGGTAGAGAAATCGTTTTAATTAGAAATATGCAAAGTGACCTGCAGGCAATGAAATCATTTTAATTAGAAATATGCTGTTAATAGCATATTTGTAAATATTCCAGTACTGACTTGGGGCAGTTGGGCAGACGACAAGAAAGTCTTTAAAGCTATACTAACACTGTTAATAGCATATTTGTAAATATTTGAGTACTGACCTGGGGGTGTTGCATAGATGACAAGAAAGTCTTTAAAGCATGGAGCTGGAGACACTGTCACATCCATGATGGAATCTGTTACATCCATATCCTTCACGACTTCAACACCTCGGTCCAGCTTCTGGCCACGACACGCCTGCAAGTAGATGTTAGCCATAAATCAATGGGTGTCCATGCTGAATTTTCTCAGGGCGATCGAAGGATGAAAACCCCCACAAACCTCTGTGCAGGATGGCTCAAAATGTGATTATATTCTTAAAACAATGGTCCTGGAGTAGTGTTGGGAATCAGTGGGAATTTCAATTAAACAACCGATCAACTCTCAACTACACAAACGGTTAGAATTATACGAACGTAAGAAGGATTTTAATTTTATCATCCATTAAAGGTGTTTGTAGGAGATATCGCTGGCACTATAATTTACGATATCTCGCTTCTTATAATCTTGATTGGTCAAATTTTAATCACAAGACAATGTTTTGTTACGTCACTGTGTTTGGTTCAGCGCTAAACCTACCATTAGTGACGTCACGCCACTGCCGTTCTGCTAGTTAACGAGTCTACCGCTGACATTCAACCCACCTTACTGACATTGTTTACAACTGTTGCAAATGAAAAGAATGATAATGGATGATAAAAAGAATATCCCCCTCATGTCTTGTGACATCATAATTTATCAGCACTCATTGATAAAAGTATAAAATCCTCAGCAAGCCTGAGATTTCATACTTTTATCAACTCGTGCTGATAAATTATGATATCACAAGACACTCAGGGAGTATCCTTTATATAACCATCAAGCACCTACTGTCATGTTCACCGGAATACACCGTACAAATCACTAGTTTTACTGTTTGATATTGTTTTTTCTTTATGTACATGTAAACAAACACCAATCCCAATATATTTACATCAATTCCTTCATCTATAGTCCATTCCACAGGGAACGCCTTTTTTCATTCTATGGAATTTATTACAAGTTATTTATTTCTGAGCCGACTGATTTTTAAACTGTACACAAAAATAGTATTTTTCTGCTATTTTCAAACTTTTACTTTTCTTCTTACCGTACATCCAACAAAACTGATATATATATATTTTTAAATGTTTTATAGGATGATGCAATGGACTATAAACTGGAGGAACAATTACAGTTAACATTTTCCCACACAATCGATTATGGCTGTTATAACTGATCATCACATCAATAGAGCCAAAGTGATCAGTGACTGATCACTGGAACATCACTATCATGGATATTTTGTGACAGAAATTTTATAGAATAGTTTGGGTTTTTTTGTTTAATGACACCACTACAGCACGTTGATTAATCAATCATTGGCTATTGGATGTCAAACATTTGGTAATTCTCACTCATCATCAGAGGAACCCGCTACATTTTTCCTAATGCAGCAAGGGATCTTTTATATGCACTTTCCCACAGGCAGAATAGCACATACCACAGCCTTTGATATACCTGTAGTGGTGCACTGGCTGGAACGAGAAATAGCCCAATGGGCCCACCGACTGGGATTGATCCCACACTGACCACACATCAAGATGATTAAAATGTAGTCGCAAATCAATTCTGCAACACCTTTTGCAACTACACTGCCTATTGCACTGCACATTTTGATGGCCATTATTATTCAAACCTTGCTGTGAAAACAACTGAGGGGAGTAATTAATTGCTTTGCATCCATTCAACTGACTGGGTGTGTGGGGGTGTGTGGGGGTTCTCGTTCCAACTAGTGCACCACAACTGGTCAAAGGCCATGATACATGCTTTCCTGTCTATGGGAAAGTGCACATAAAAGATCCCTTTCTGCTAATAGAAAAATGTAGCAGGTTTCCTCTGATGACTGTATGAGTGAGAATTACCAAATGTTCGACATCCAATAGCCGATGATTCATTAATCAATGTGCTCTAGTGGTGTTGTTAAACAAAACAGTTTTGTTTTTAATTGCTTTCCTAACTGAGATTACGGGAAGCCATTTAAGATACTTACTGCGTGGTCTTTCACCACAAAAACGGACCAATACTCATGCATTTGGAATAATTCAGTGGAAGATTTGCTATCAGTTGCAAGCACAATATTTACTTACTTAACACATCGTTAATATAAACCAGTGAGCTTCTATGTTAAATATCGCAGAAATGTGATATGGTCAACCTGGTCACACTAATTGCAGGCCATAAGTATACACATGAATCTGACCTCAAACTAACAATCAAATTGAATATAAAAAGGTATATTATCCACATGGTTTAACATAACAGAGTTAATAAAAACCATATGAAGCATGTGTAATAACAAGTGTAATGACGTAATTTTGAGAAGCGACATCATGTTATGATGTTGCTTCTCCAGTCCTAGCTCAGACTGTATTTGAAATATGATGTCATTTCGTCGTCTTCTTCTAGCTGTGGTTAAATTTTTTTGAGATGGTTCTTGTTATTCTAAAATAAATAACAATAATAATATGGATAATAAATAAATTATTACACTTGTGAGTGAGTCATACTGATTTTTATTAAACTTGTGTCTGGATTCATACATGTATTACCCTCATTCTCGCTTAGGCAATACAAAAACTATGACACTTGTTTTGTAAAACTACAAGTTTGTATAATAATCTCTATTTATGTATTTTTATATTAACTAATAATGGACTGAAGAAGGAAAAACAACTGCACAAAAATATTGCTGCCATATGGAATCTAGGAACTCTCCTAGTAAACCACTAACCAACTAACAACTAACCCACTGTCCTGGACAGACAGCACAGATAGCTGAGATGTGTGCCCATGGCAGCGTGCTTGAACCTTAATTGGATATAAGCACGACAATAAGTTGAAATCAAACCAAAAAAGAAAGTAAAAAATGAAAACAACTTAAATTGTGGAAGCTCAAACATACTGGGGTACAATGTATTTGGCAATCAATATGCTAATACAGATTTCTGAAAATGGCGATAATTTTTTTTCCATGTAAGTATAGTTTGCGTAAAGCATTTTTTATTCACGCATGGCATCATTTACAAGTTCATGATGGGTTACGTAAAAACAAAATGGGTTTCCGGAATTTGTTTTTGTGTAACCGATAAATGGTTTAATTACCAGGGTTTCTAGAATTTCTATAAAATCCACTAGCCATGGGATCAGTGATTTAAAAAATTTACTAGCCACTATTAAAAATTCACTAGCCCTACTTTAGTTAATACAATTTTACTACTAATAATAATGTCACCTAGAGAGGGAGCAAGAGCTTAAAAACACTAAAATTGGGGGTGGGGTGGGGGCAGAACATTCATATTTACTTTTTTTCACTAGCCGTCGGGCATAGCAATAGTAGTTATTTACTAGCCCAACACTGAATATCACTAGCCATGGGAGTGGGGCTACCATAATCTAGAAGCCCCGTCTGGCATAGCAATAGTAGTTATTTACTAGCCCAACACTGAATATCACTAGCCATGGGAGTGGTTTTAGAAGCCCTGTCTGGCATGGCAATAGTAGTTATTTACTAGCCCAACACTTAATATCACTAGCCATGGGAGTTGGGCTACCATAATCTAGAAGCCCTGTCTGGCATGGCAATAGTAGTTATTTACTAGCCCAACACTGAATATCACTAGCCATGGGAGTTGGGCTACCATAATCTAGAAGCCCCGTCTGGCATGGCAATAGTAGTTATTTACTAGCCCAACACAGAATATCACTAGCCATGGGAGTTGGGCTACCATAATCTAGAAGCCCCGTCTGGCGTGGCAATAGTAGTTATTTACTAGCCCAACACTTAATATCACTAGCCATGGGAGTTGGGCTACCATAATCTAGAAGCCCCGTCTGGCATGGCAATAGTAGTTATTTACTAGCCCAACACAGAATATCACTAGCCATGGGAGTTGGGCTACCATAATCTAGAAGCCCCGTCTGGCATGGCAATAGTAGTTATTTACTAGCCCAACACAGAATATCACTAGCCATGGGAGTTGGGCTACCATAATCTAGAAGCCCCGTCTGGCATGGCAATAGTAGTTATTTACTAGCCCAACACTTAATATCACTAGCCATGGGAGTTGGGCTACCATAATCTAGAAGCCCCGTCTGGCATGGCAATAGTAGTTATTTACTAGCCCAACACAGAATATCACTAGCCATGGGAGTTGGGCTACCATAATCTAGAAGCCCCGTCTGGCATGGCAATAGTAGTTATTTACTAGCCCAACACTTAATATCACTAGCCATGGGAGTTGGGCTACCATAATCTAGAAGCCCCGTCTGGCATGGCAATAGTAGTTATTTACTAGCCCAACACAGAATATCACTAGCCATGGGAGTTGGGCTACCATAATCTAGAAGCCCCGTCTGGCATGGCAATAGTAGTTATTTACTAGCCCAACACAGAATATCACTAGCCATGGGAGTTGGGCTACCATAATCTAGAAGCCCCGTCTGGCATGGCAATAGTAGTTATTTACTAGCCCAACACTTAATATCACTAGCCATGGGAGTTGGGCTACCATAATCTAGAAGCCCCGTCTGGCATGGCAATAGTAGTTATTTACTAGCCCAACACAGAATATCACTAGCCATGGGAGTTGGGCTACCATAATCTAGAAGCCCCGTCTGGCATGGCAATAGTAGTTATTTACTAGCCCAACACTTAATATCACTAGCCATGGGAGTTGGGCTACCATAATCTAGAAGCCCCGTCTGGCATGGCAATAGTAGTTATTTACTAGCCCAACACTTAATATCACTAGCCATGGGAGTTGGGCTACCATAATCTAGAAGCCATGGGTTTATGCAAATTTTCAATTATCAGAATCCTGTAATAATGTGACATAAATTGTGGAAACATTTTCTAAAACGTTTACAGACCTGGACAAAGACTAAGCGGGGCTTTCCAATAAGCTCTGGACATTGAAAGTCACTAAAAATTTCCATGAGTTCTACCGTCCGAATGGGAACATCAGTACCAAAGATGGTGTCTTCCCGGACACTTGCATTATCATGCCGAATATACATCTGTTCATCTCCATGAGAAGAAAAGGCAATGGCTATGCAGTCAGAATTTTGTAGGACATTTTTGTCTTTAGCAACTGAAAACATAAATAAAATAAATGATATATTTTTAAAAAATGCACACACACAATTTTCTGAAAAGAATTTAATATAAATTTAAAAAAACCCCAACAATTTACCAGTAAGAACAACTCTTGTTAATATCCTTATGAAGACACAAAGGTCATTTCAAACATAAAAAAAAGAAAAAAAAAGAGGCCTATTGGCCCATAGAACTCTGCTATTTAATTTTTAATTTTGTCAATAGAAGATAATTCAGTCATTTGTAAAGACCATCTTAGAATATCTATGTGTCAAGTTCAAGAATGATCAAATTAAAACTGTGAAGTACCAAGTTACATATATAGACTCTAGAAGAATGACTTTCAAATTTTCAATTGAATTTTTTTTTTAAATTTGATACACATTAAAAAATTATTAATTTCCGATATATCTATTGTTTGTAGAGAGTGACCCAGAGGACCATTGTACCAAGTTTCAGAATAATCTAACTGAAACTCTATAAAAAGATAGACTTCAAAGCAAAAGTTGACGGACAAATGCGACAAATCAGTATTAGAAAAGCTCCATTGATGAATGTCATAACAGAGGTAAAAAAAATATTTAAATCTTTTAAAATTTAAAACTTGGAGAAAACAGACTTTGAATGTTTTCAAAGTTAAACTTTTATTTACATTTGTCAAATTTAATAAAAATTCGAAAATATCTCTCTATCAATATGTGAGGACTACCCCGAAGAATCATTGTACCAAGTTTCAAAACACGTCAATCAAAATTCTAGAAGAAGATAGACTTTTAAATGTTCATTGTTTAATTTCAATTTAATTCTTCGTTAATTTAGCAAAACTTCTAAATTTGCAAAATATCTCTATTTGTTTGTGAGGACTGCCACCGAAGACTTATACTATCCAATCAAAACTTTAGGTGAAGATAGACTTTTAAATCTTCAAAGTTAAATTTCTGTTTAAAATGTTTAAATTAAATAAAAATTCACAGAATCATAGTACCAAGTTAAAGAACTATCTGATCAACGTTCAGAAATTTGCATTCAGTAAAAGATAACTTTTAATACAGTATTATAGTAGAGGTAGTAAAAAGTTTGTTTTGTTTAACGACATCACTAAAGCACATTGTTTTTTTAATCATCTGCTATTGTATCTCAAACATTTTTGTTAATTTTGACATATAGTCTTAGAGAGGAAAGCTGCATAATTTTTCCATTAGTAGCAAGGGATCTTATATATGCACCACTCCACAGACTGGATAGTACACACCAGGCCTTTGATATACCAGTCGTTGTGCACTGACTGGAACAAGAAATAGCTCAATGGGTCACCGACGGGGATCGATCCCAGATCGATCATGCATCAGGGGAGCACTTTATCACTGGGCTACATCCCGCCACAGTAGAGATATGATTAATTCTGACAAACGTGTTGAGTTAGAATATTCTATCGACTTGCATAATGTGTTGAGTTAGAATATTCTATCGACTTGCATAATGTGTTGAGTTAGAATATTCTATCGACTTGCATAATGTGTTGAGTTAGAATATTCTATCGACTTGCATAATGTGTTGAGTTAGAATATTCTATCAACTTGCATAATGTGTTGAGTTAGAATATTCTATCAACTTGCATAATGTGTCGAGTAGAATATTCTATCAACTTGCATAATGTGTTGAGTAGAATATTCTATCAACTTGCATAATGTGTTGCATGCAAAGAAAGAAATGTTTTATTTAACAACGCACTCAACATATTTTATTTATGATTATATGGTGTCAAACATATGGTTAAGGACCACACAGATATTGAGAGAGGAAACCCACTGTTGCCACTTCATGGGCTACTCTTTTCGATTAGCAGCAAGGGATCTTTGATATGCACCATCCTACAGACAGGGTAGTACATACCACAGCATTTGATATACCAGTCATGGTGCACAGGCTGGAACGAGAAATAGCCCAATGGGCCCACTGGCGGGGATCGATCCCAGAATGACCACGCATTCAGTGAGTGCTTTACCACCCGTCCCGCCCATGTTGCATGCAAGCCTGAGTATAACGACAACTGATAATTACTGGATTCCAGGGCCCACTTCATCTCACTGGCCGTCAAATCCTGAGCAACACGTATGTCTGTAAATCCGAGATGTTTAAAGGCTTCCTTGAAAAGCTGTGTATCATTTTCCGCACCCGCTCGCTGGGTGGTGGCCTCGAACTTGCTGTTTGTGATGATCACAGCGATACCACGTGACCGGTGGCTAAAGTCGTATTCATCCGCCAGATCCATAACAACGGCCTGTGATGAGGCTTCATGCGTATTTGGTCTGAAATAAAACAAAGGGGAACTGGAACTATAACATAATTTGATCTCTTCAAATCACCCATAAGTGTATTAAAGGGACAGACCATAGTTTCAGCCCATGAAAATTAACACTAAGTTTGGTTAATCTACAAACCTGTAACACATTTGGATAAAGTTACAACAGAGTGAAACTTGAGTCTGTGAGTTTGAAATGGTGATATACCCTCTAAAAATAAGACTAAAACTCGACTCCATAACTGTTTCTTCTCAGATGCATGTGCATTTTAAAAAATATGAGAAATGCATTTGGTGATATTAAAAACACAAGGATGACCAAAAACACTTTGAATGCATGGAAATGGATAATCTAAACAATAAAATCTAAGTGAAGTATGATTTCAGTTATTAAAAATGGCTGTAATAGTAAAAAATATGCCTTAATGTTTAAAACCTAGGGAATGTTCCTTTAATGAAAAAGATATATATATATATATATAAAAGGTATTTTCACTCACTTAATGTAGCTTGCCACCTTGCCGATAAACTTTCGCCCTAGTGCCGCGACTGAAAATAAAACCCCAGACAAATATGGATCATGGACATTTAAATAACTGTACAAAATAAGCATTTTGAGAGTATTGCTAAAACCTAAAAGCCAAACTTAGTCTGTTATTCTACTTGATAAAGCTATATGCAAACTGTTTGCTCGATATCTTTAATCCAAATAACAGGCCATGAAATAACCTGGGTACAGATTAACAATAAAAGACAGAATTTGTAACTCAGGGCCATACCCTATCAAACTCCTAGGTGGGTGGGCACTACTTTTTATAAACAAATGAAACACTATACAAATTAAACCCCCAAGATGTGTATGCTATTTTTTGGAGTAAAAAAAAACGAAAAAAAAACCTGAGATTCTCGGGGGGGGGGGGGAACTGCCCCCCTCCCCCCTGGAGGGTATGCCCCTGTAACTTACACCTATAGATTATCAATATGACAAGTTAAAATAGAAGTTTATCAAATTTACAAGTCTTCTTATTGTTACCATTAAAGCAGTTCATGGATAAACACGCTAAACATTTCACAGGATTCCATGCTTCCACGAATCCCAGAATATAGGTCGGAAGTCTCAGATTATGAGACAGAATACAGAAAATATTGTTTAAAGGGACATTCCTGAGTCTGCTGCAATTTTTAAGATGTTATCGACTAACAGAGACATTTTAACGATTGTAATTACATACCGAAAATATTTTTCTGCATAAAATATTTGTTGCTGTATATTAAACATGTTTCTGATCATTCTAATATTTGAACTAGGTTAAATTTCATTTTATTTCCTAAAATGTTGTTTTTTCATACGTACGAAATTATTTGAAGACAAAAATCCAGTTTGGGCTTTTTGGAAATTTTAAGACGACCAGAAACACAATGAATATACAGACACTGATATTCTAAACAAGAAAATATATTTAACATGTAAGTTTAATCGTAGAAATATTTTATTAGTCGGAAACATCTTACAATGCAGAAAACTTGGGAATGTCCCTTTAAGTATAAGTATACATTTACTAGCTGTAAATAAATTGATCTTACCATGCATGTCAGCTGAATCATCTGCCATAACAAAAAATGTCTGATGTCTACGAATCAAGATTGTGTAGTAGCCGTAGTACTCTCCTTAACACTGCAAATGAATAAATTAATTTAAAATACATTAAAATGCAAATTGGCAAAAAAACATATATCTTTTTGGGGTTTTTTAATAAACAATATTTATTCAATAAATGAAGTAAATTGGCATCTGGGCGGTAGGGCTATATACCGTAAATGCCTCTTTACAAGATGTTACAAGTATTTAAATTTATAAAGGAATGATAAACATAACACATAACATTACAAAAGATTATTTTAGCCATTACATACATGTATAGCTGTATATGAATAAATATGAACCACACAGAATTGTGTGTTAATGGTTTATTCACATAAAACAGAAACATGAATGATAACCTACAGCCCTCTACTTTGTGACCAAAATTTACCTGCTAAAACTTCCAAAAACTTGCACGTCATTTTTCAAGAGACATATATATTTGTAAGTACAATTATCTCATCTACTATTTAGCTTAAGATTCTGTTATAATATATAGAGAATAATACATGAGTTTCTGTTTGATACCATTTATCTTACAACGAGTTGTTTATACACGTATCCAACGAGCGGAAGTTGAATACGTTTTTAAACAACGAGTTATAAGATAAATGGTATCAAATGAACACGAATGTAGTATTCTATTTCTGACATACCTAGAAACAATGAAAATGTAAACAATATAATGAACTAAATTATGTTGTTACAGAACGTAACTTAACTGGGTCATGGCGTATGGATACATGGCTTTAAGCATTCATACCACGTCATAACCAAATCACTACTGTACTAACAGATCCGTTTTCCTTAAAAATAGAGCACTCTAAAAGATTAGCCAACCACTCGGAAAATGAAATTGATGAAAAGTGCGCATTTTAATGCTGCAAAGCAATGTAATAATAGAGCTAATTTTGAATTTGAATGACGTCACTCTACATCTCCTTACAATAACACTAAATTGGGTCATGACCTCTCAGAAACTATCTCCACCATACCTTGTATAAGATTTTGATACACAACGGTGATCTCCTACACGAGTGTGTAAGAAAATTCCATGATGCTCTAAAATACATCTCACAGGTCGTAATTTGTCACACACTGTGACAGTGTCCCAATCCCTCCCTTTACCTCCTGCTATAGCAGGCTATAGTTTTTTTTATTGCAGCACATATTTGTTTTAGCCTGCTATTCATAAAAAATAACAGCAGGCCATATTTTACTTCCTACGTTTTTATTTTGAGCACTGCAGTATAGGACTTTTTTTTTTTTTATTAGGTACATGTAGGAATAGCCAAAGTCATGGCAGCAGATTTCCAGACAGTACATACCACAGCCGTTGATGTCCCAGTGACGTACACTGGTTGTGACACAGGAAACATGTTGTTTTCAAAATCCTGATGAGTGTTATTTCTAGATAACTGAAAATTGATTAGCAACTACTGTCTATTGTTTTAAAATTAGGTAGCGATCCCTGAAAATTGTGTAGTGAATCGCGACGCGATACTGAACAAAATGTTCCCTGGTGACACAAAAATACATGGGTCCATAACTTTAGAGTGACACTGATAAAATCCCGTGTCCCATCACACTTCAGACGAGTGCTCTACCACTAAGCTATACATACATGTCCGCCTACCATAAGAATACCTCAATGCAGTATATATAATATACTGGATTAGTGTTGGGAATCATTTGGAGTTTCGCCATTGATCATTGTTCATCAAGATAAACGTCTCTGGCACAATATTTATTATTGTGATGTTTATTGAGGTCCAATAGATGTCAAAATGTTAAAAAACGGACTGTAGATTGATCATTGGTTGTAATCGGTTTACACCAAACAATCAACTTTTTGATTATACAGTTGCTTAAAATTATAAGAACATTGCACCTGTTGTCATGTTCACTGAGATAAATCTATACAATGGCGTAGCAGCAGCAATGGTTTATATATACATATATCGTCAACGTCCCTAACTGCGTTATGCTTCAAATTCTGTTCACTTTGTTTTCTCGTGCACGGTTCGCGCAATCAACATCCGATTTGATGTCATCGGCATGTTGTTCATTTATGAGGTTTTTCTTCAGAGTTCAGGAACATTTTTATAAACAATAAAGTTGAGAAAAGTAAGTATCTAAATACAAAACTTTACAAACCCCTAAAACCATTAATTTTACTAAGTTGTTTTTGTTTATTCCTTAAAATTAGAATAGTATTTCCGTAAATATCGTATTCGTGCTTTTGTCGTTAGGTGAACGCAGTTTGGGACGTCGATGGTACATATATATATACCATCGACGTCCTAAACTGCGTTCACCTAAAGACAAAAACACGAATACGATATTTACGGAAATACTATTCTACATTTTTCAGCTACGATACGTGAAACAAAATAGATTTCAATCAATTAACGTAAAAAATCAACAACGTGGGTGTAAAACAAATCCATTCTAGTAAATAAAAGTGAAACACCCTCCGTTAAACAGGAAAGGGTGCGGCATTTCTAACTGCGTTCTAGCGCATGCGTTTTCAAAAAGTATCGAACATCGCATGTACGGTTCGTCATTTTTCATTTTTAAGGCCACTACATGAACAAATATATGTTTCTTAACTATGCACAGTTGACAAACTCTTTGTTTAATATTTTTCTAAAGGAAATTTTTTATTTGCCAACGTTCTGGTACAGTCCGCGTTTTACCAACACCCACCGCTAACACTAATTATTGTCAATTCTGATAGGCATTACGTTCATACCAGTGAATAGTTTGTAATTATCATTTTATTTACAAATTGATTCTTAATTAACACAATTTATATATACTACTCAAAAGAATTTAAGGGTCAGACGATATTTTCGACATTATTTTCTGAATGTCAGTTATATTAGCTAGACCATAATGTCACGCATGGTATTGTTCCATTTTGACGAAAGTGGGTCTAAGCAACTCATAAATGAATTAAAATCCACTGTCATTGACACTGTCGACTAGTTCTAATGGCGAAAACATGCTTACATTTGCACGTAAATTAGGGCGAAAGCGAAAGGTCTGCTAAGTACCCATAACTTGCTTTTTCACAAAGCGCTTCATTTGCACGCTTTGCACGTGTATTCCATGTTCCCAATGCTGAATTTCCGTATAATTGGAGCTTGCGTTCATGTACGGTGCACACTCCAAATTCGACAATGGTACGACGTCAACTGACTATCGAAGATCGAGGAAGGGCTATTGCTTGGCTTCAGGATGGCAATACGCAAAGAAATGTTGCTCTGAGACTTGGTGTCAGTCAGAGTGTCGTTGGCCGACTGTGGCAACGGTACCAAGCAACGAATTCTGTTCGAAATCGTCCACGTTCGGGAAGACCCCGAAGCACTACAAATAGAGAGGACCGCTACATCACCAATATGGCTCTACATCAACGCACAACCACTGCACGCCGATTACGTGACAATCTGTGGACTGCGACTGGAACTCGAGTGTCTGATCAAACCATACGCAATCGTCTGAGAGCCAATAATCTACGCTGCCGTCGCCAGGCTGTTCGACCACCACTCCTACCACGTCACAGAACGGCCAAACGTCACTGGTGCACGCTTCATCTGCAGTGGCAACGTGTTCAGTGGGGTCGAGTGATGTTCACTGATGAGTCCAGGTTTAGTCTCCAGTTCAACGACGGTCGGATTCGTGTCTACAGACGTCCTGGGGAGTGCTTCACTGACGTTAACGTTAGACAACGTCACTGGTTCGGTGGTGGCAGCGTCATGGTGTGGGGCGGCATCTCTATCCACCACACGAACCCCCTCTATGTGGTGGATGACAATCTGAATGGAATCCGCTATCTGAATGAGATTATCCGGCCGTTGGTTCTCCCAGGCCTTCAGCAGATTGGCGGCGGGGCAGTTCTGCAGGATGACAATGCCAGACCCCACCGTGCCAGGGTGGTAACGGACTTTCTCAGACAACAAGGTATCACCAGGATGGATTGGCCAGCATATTCGCCTAACTTGGCCCCAATAGAGCACGCCTGGGACGAATTAGGCAGGAGAGTTCGGGATAACCATGCCCCTCCGGCCAACCTTCATGATCTGGGTCAACTTCTTATGGTAGAGTGGCAGGCCATTCCCCAAGAGTTCTTCAGACGTCTGATCAACAGCATGAGGCAACGATGTGTCGAGTGTATTCGTGCCAGGAGTGTATTCGCGCCAGGGGTGGATTCACACACTATTAAACGAATGTTCTAATGTGTAAAATCCATGTTTGACAACCTTCAACTTTGACAGCATGACATGTGACTTTCTTGTATACAGTGACGTTTATTTGTGGTTTTTTGTAAATATGGAACAATAAATTAAATGTTTGGTGTAGTTTACATCATCAATCTAATACACTCTGAAACTTATTTGGTTATAAATTTTTGACCCTTAAATTCTTTTGAGTAGTATACTAAATATTATGTTATCAATGGATTATTAATACTATTCACTAAAGTAGAAGCACAAACATGTAGCATACATTTTTCAGATCGAATATAATAATTGAAAACAAATTCTAACAACAGGGTGTTAAACATCATAAAAATTAAATGCTTTGGCCCTGTTGGTCTACACATGTGAAGTCATGTGACACGCACCGAATGTTAACTCATCTTTCTCCATTTTAAGTCAATTTCTATGAGTCAAGTGGACCCGATATCGGTAATTTTAAGGAATAAACAAAAACGACTTAGTAAAATTAACAGTTTTAGGAGCTTGTAAAGTTTTGTATTTAGATACTTACTTGTTTGAACTTTATTGTTAATGAAAATGTTCTAGAACTGTGAAGAAAAACCTCACAAATGAACAACAAGCAGATGACAACAAATCGGATGTTAAGTGCGCGAACCGTGCACGAGGAAACAAAGTGAACGGAGTTGGAAGCATAACGCAGTTAGGGACGTTGACAATATATATATATATATATATATATATATATATATATATATATCTATATCTATGTGTGTGTGTGTGTGTGTGTGTGTGTGTGCCCCCCACCCCTTTTGGCACCTTCCTTCGCCACCCCTATATATAGCCAGTAGAACCTAAAATTATAACTAATATATTTTGTATGTTATTTTCTTAAAAAATTAATGGTTTAATTGACAGGCTAATTGTCTACTGAAAGTAAGAGCTCGCACCTTAATTACATCATTAGTGATTAATTAACGTTACACTTACATAATATAACTTTTCTGTGTCGTCTTTATCACAGTCCAAATGTCACTTCACATGTCCCAAATAAAACTCAAATGTTATAAATAATATCTGATAAAAATAACGTAAGAACTATTTTAGTTTTGTTGACTTCCTGGTTTGACTCTTTTGTGGCAGAAAATAATATTTTATTTTGGCGGGGAAAATAAAATAACTTCAAAGGTGAAAAAGTCTGCAAAGAATGAGTGTCCGTTGTTCGCTAACAATACCCAAAACACACACACACACACACACACACACACACGCACACACACCTCTCATCTAACAACGTATATATCTTGATAAACTGTCGTCTCCCTCTTTGGGAATAAACATGTATCAAATCTGTTATTTGCAGACGATCTTATTTTTCTCTGATAATGCGATTAATCTCTTAAATTCACCAGTGACCATGATAATTTATTTCGTTTTTATAGCTATTAACCATTGTACAACCAAGCCATATATTACAATACACTACGTTGCATTGCACTATGTTACATTATAATTATTATATCAAATTATATTATACCATACTACACCATATTATATTGTATTATATCATGTTGTAAAGTATTGTGCTTTATTGGTATTGCATTGCATTATTTGTATTATTTTTCATTTTCATTTAAATTTATTTTGGTGCTTATGTTCAATTAAGGTTTAAGCACGCTGTCCGGGGTACACACCTAGCTATCTTGGCTGTCTGTCCAAGACAGTGGGTTAGTTGCTAGTGGTTAGTGAGAGAGAAGAGTGTGTAGTGGCCTTACACCTACCCATTGAGTCGTTAAAAGTCGCTCTGGGTGGGAGCCGGTACCGGGTTGCGAACCCTGTACCTACCAGCCTTATGTCCGATGGCTTAACCACGACACCACCGAGGCCTGTTTATTTTTCAGTGGTCTGGAATGAGGAGAATTGCGAGGCGGTACATTACATTATATGTGTTGTTAGTCCCCTACCGGTCCAAAGGAGGGGACTATAGGTTTCATTCCCGTCCGTCTGTCTGTCTATCCGCCTGTCCGTCCGTCCGTCTGTCCCACATATGTTTTCCGGATGTTTTTTTGCAGAAGGCTTTGAGGTATTGAGCTGAAATTTTGTGTATAGCTTTATCGTGTACTGTTACAGATCAAGACTTTCATGGCGATTTACTCATTTTGACGGAGTTATGGCCCTAGAACGTAGGAGATATGACCTCTGGTCTATGTCCCGCCTCCTGATGAAACAAAGGCCGTGGTATGTACTATCCTGTATGTGGTTAATGCATATAAAAAATATCTTGCTGCTAATTACTCGAACAGAGTAGCCCATCTAGTGGCGACAACGGGTTTCCTATCTAATTATCACTATACATGTGGTCCTTGACCATATCTTGGACACCATATAATCGTAATAAAATGTGTCGAGTTCGTCGTTAAATAAAACATTCCTTTCTTCCTCTAATGACCAAGCGTCGAAATAACCAGGTATTACTAGTAACTAGCCGTAGTTTAAAATGTGCTTGGGTGTTGTTATGCTAGGGTCAGACTACCAACTGCCAGCATCAAGTTGGCCAACTTTCTGGTGTCACGACTTCTACGACTTTGCAACTCCATTCTCGTCATGGGGCCCAGTGGTAAAGCGCTCACTTGATGCACGATCGGTTTGGGATCGATCCCCGTCAGTGGGCCCATCGGGTTATTTCTTGCTCCAGCCAGTGCACCACAACTGGTACACCAAAGGCCGTGGTATGTGCTATCCTGTTTTTTGGATGGTGCATATAAAAGATCACTTGCTGCTAATCGAAAAGCGTAGCCCATGAAGTTGCGACAGCGGGTTTCCTCCCTCAATATCTGTGTGGTCCTTAACCATATGTCCGACGCCATATAACCGTAAATAAAATGTGTTGAGTGCGTCGTTAACTAGCTACCAATGCCGCCGATTTACAACACACACTAAACGTGTTCGATCAGTACTGTAACAATGGAAACTAAAGATAAATATCGCAAAAACTAAAGTTTTAATTTTCAATGTCAGAGATTATAAATATACTTTCAAAATTGGAAAATATGTTATTGAAAATGTTAAGGAATTTAAATACCTTGGGGTAACTTTTAGCAAATTAAATAATGTTAACATGACCAAGGCCAATTAAAACAACAAGCAAATAAAGCTATGTATTTTGTATTGGCGAAATATAAAGACATTAATCTATCGAGTGAGTGTAAACTTAAAATGTTTGAATCAATGGTTCTCCCAATCTTGTTATACGGTTGCGAAGTTTGGGGATATGGAAAAAACTATATAATTATGTGATTCTGTTCAAATAAATTTCTTCCAACACATATTGCCAACAAAAAAATCCACCCAATTATTTATGTTATACGGAGAATTGGGGAAGGTACCCGTGGAATTAAATATTCAAAGAAGAATGGTTTGTTAATGGGCACGCATTATTTCAGGGAAACAATAAAAATTATCATTTTGTCTATACATATTTATGTTGACAGATCATGTTACAAATATAATTAGTTATAATTGGCTCACTAGTATTAAAAATATTTTGGAGCATTTAGGAATGAGCGATGTTTGAATATCACATACTTTTTTATCGTTAACTTGGCTCTCACAACAAATTAAAATTAGGCAAAATTATCAATATTTACAAATATGGAACAATAGCATATCAATGTCATCAAGACGTAAAACTATCAACTTTTTAAAGAACAATTTATTTAAAAAATTTTTATTTAAATATAATTCCCGAAAGGTTGTGGAGATTAATTAGAAAATTTAGAACGTCAAATCACTATTTACCTGTCGAAACTGGAAGGTGGAATAACATATTATTTGAAGACAGATTGTGTACTTCATGTGATGAAAATGACATCGGTGATGAATTCCATTATTTATTTCTATGTAAATATTTTCATAATTCCCGAGTAAAGTTTCTACATCCTTATTATTATTATACAAGACCAAGCACCTACAAATTAAAAAACCCCCAATGAGCAGCAAGAAAATAAGTGTATTAAAGAAGTTGGCGAAATTTATAAATGTAATTTGCCGGGTTTTAAACGCTCTGATAACTGAATAACT